>NW_010197367.1:0-1126 GCF_000695765.1 Mesitornis unicolor | reverse complement strand
CCCTCATGGCCCACCCGGGGAGCGATGCTGATATTTGGCTTCCCCTCCCCGGTAAGCAGGAGCCCGACCGTTCCCGGGGATGGCGAGCGGCGCCGGTCTCTCCTGCTGGCATTTTAAGTGGCCAGGGCGAGCACGGGAGCTGAGAGCAACAATACAGATACAGAGATGATAGAGAGTGCGCAATAAGTTTCGTAGAAGGCTTTGGTACAGCACCATCGTGTCAGATTTATTTGTAAGTCATTTACAGGAGAAAAAAAAGAAAAAAGAGCTTACTGAAAAAATAGTGGTTTGTTTCTCTTTTGGTTTTTTTTTTCATTTTTTTAAAATTTATATTTATTTTCTTCTTTAGAGGAACATACCTGAAAGTTCAAAATTTAACCCTCCAGTTGCCGTCTGGGCTCCCCATCAAATGCTCTTTTCTGCTGTGTGCGATCTGAAAAACGAAGAACTCGAACCTGACTCCCCGCTAACCCATTACGGCCCACAGCTCGCAGTGCACAAGGCAGGAAGAAATCAACACCACAGAGATTCGGCAGCTGATCGTTACTCGCTTTGTAGTAAAAATTAAAAGAAAAAAACCAACCCAAAGTAACAAAAGAAAGCAAAAAAAATAAAAAAGGTCACAACAACAAACGTCATGGAACCAGTGGTACTAAAATTTCCTTTATTGGTATTGTTATTGTTATTACAAAAAGTCAGTTCCACTGGTTACCATTAAAAGAGCACCAAAGAGCACCCCAATGTGTGTTATACATCGTAATACTCAACATTCAAGAGATGGAGACAAGGTTGGATGGTCTAGTCTTTCTATCCAGAGGCAAGAAATTCTCCTTAAAAAGAGGAAAAAGTTGTCCCACCCAAGCAGGGACCTGTGGTCTGGAAGAATATCCTGCCTTAGGGGAAAGCACTACGGAGTGAGGAGGGAATTAAATCAAGAGCTACCTGGGGAGGTCTAGGAGGGTTCAGAGGCTCTACAGACCTAAGAAAGGGGGTTAAAATGTCTGGGATTCCCAGGGGAGCCAGGGATGCTCCCCTAGGGGAGCCAGGGATGCTTCCCCAAGGGATCCAGGGATGGTCCCCGTGCCATAAAAAGAGCCTGGGAGAGCCTTCCTTATCAGCAGGCAGC
>NW_010197366.1:0-1238 GCF_000695765.1 Mesitornis unicolor | reverse complement strand
ATGAGTTCTGTTGAGCTCAAACCAGGAAAATCTGAAAAATGTTGATACCATTTTAGTTGTTTCGAATTACGCAGTCCACAAGCTGGTTTTCTCTTTTTCCTTTACGTATCATGACCATTATGTACCTCTCTTGACAATGATAGCTAACTTCTTTGATGCACGTTAATTTCTGCTTCAGAAATCTGATGCCCGTTTAAGCCATTTCCTCAGTGATGATGATGTGAACTCCTCCAGAATTTTTTCCCTACAAATCCCCATTTATGCAACGAACAGTATGGGAGTGGGGAAGGTGAGTGGTTGACCACAGCTTCCCAGGAGGCCTTCATTTCACAATACGCCCTTAGTTCTTGAAACCTGAGAGAAATCCTGCCAAATGGATTCTTTTTCTCCCTTAGCCAGTGGCTGTTGGCTCAGCAGCGCTTCAGTTACGCAAGGTTCTTCAGGCTGAGTTACTTGCTGAAATTCCTGTGGAAGAAGAGGCAGGTCAGACACAAGCTGGACCACTAAAGGGCCACCCTCACTCCCAAAACAACCCCAAAATCCCTCACCAAAAACCCAATGCATGCACCAAGATTAAAGACTTAAAGAAACTGTGGCAAGATTTGGGGTGCCAACAGCAGTGCCTTCTGATCAAGGTCCACGTTTGTAGCAGGCATTAATAACAGCAGTTAAACAAATCCCTTGGTATCAAATGGAAATAGTCCGATATTGGAAAAATAAAGTTTGTATTTTGATTTAGAAAACGTTAAAGCTGCTAATGAAACTATGGTCCTATAGGCCCAGGTCCTGTTTTAGTTACAGTTTGTTTTATTCACTAAAAAGTACATCCAGGACAGTGATCGCCAACAATGTGCCACTGTTTAAAGTCAATCAAAGATGAAAATTTATTTATTTAAAGTTTGCTGGAGCCTTAAACCTTTGTTATATGAAACAGGTCCCTTAGCTTTGCCAGCCATGCCCTTGAACCAAGGTCATTGGAGGGTCTTTCTTTGGAGTCGGGGGTCTATGAGGGGCTAAAAAGGATCCCTCAGGCCCAATTTCTACCAATACTGTGCATGATCAGAAGTAGGAGGAGTTCTTTTCATTAGTTACAGGAGTCATATGCAGAGATTCTATTGACTATGTATGTACGTATCCTTTATAATGAGTGAACAGACCACGTCTATGAAATTTCTTCCCCTTCGCACCCAGCCATTATAAAGAAGTGTGAAGGTCACAGAATCACAGAATCTCAGGAG
>NW_010197365.1:8001-17547 GCF_000695765.1 Mesitornis unicolor | reverse complement strand
GTAGAGTTTTGCTGGGCCCTGCGGTTTTTTTCCAGAGAGAAAATTATACTTAAAAAAAAACAAAAAAAAAACCCAGAAAAACGAAAAACCAAACCCACAAACAAACAAAAAAACATAAAAATTGAGTATAAACGCATAAGCGAAGCGTTCATAACGGTCTCATCCGCCTGATCGCTGTGAGATCTGGACAAAAACCAGCAAGGCATGGTCTCAGAGCGGCCGGCGGTATGGCCCGGCCATCGCGGCGAGCCCCTGGAGCCGAGGGGGGGAGGGCTCGGTAATAAGGGAGCAGCTGGTGACTTTCTTTGTAAACAGGCAAAGGAGCTGGCACCGGGAATCGCGTGTCCCTGAGGTGTTAGTCCGGCGCTGGACGTGACAAAAAGGAGCTGAAGAGCAGTCCACCACTTGGCACCTTTCCTTTTTCTCCCTCAGGAGAGAGGTGGCTGGAGGCTTGGGGTAAGGTGGACAGATTCTCTGAATCAACCAACGCATGCCACGTTCTTCCTGCACGTTGGAAGAATTGATGGCATTTCTGTGTGTCTGGCCACTTTGAGTCTTTCCCTGCTTTTATTTAAAAAAAAAATAATTTTAAGAAAATATTTGCTTATTCATTTCAGCTCTACCTTGGAAATCATGAACGCTCAGCAGCAAAAAAAAATAATTTACTCCTGGTATGGAAAACCTATGAGCTCAGACAGAAAGTTGAGGACTTTCCAGTACAAGTAAGTAACATTTATTTCTGACTTGCAGAGAGAAACTTAGTAAAGGTTTCTTTATCTCTCTGACATCTTTTAAGCTGATGTGGCAGTCAGTAAGAATATGCATAAAGTTTTGAGCATCATGTTATGACACTGCATGCGTATAACAAATAAGTGTTACCTGTTTGAAATATGTATGAAAGATTTCAATCGGGAAGCTCAATTGTAGGCTTTGCAAGAGAGAGCATAACTAGCTCTGAGATTGACAGCCCATTAGTTTTAATTATATGGTATTTATAAAGAGTATAAAATCCTGCTAACCTTCATGTGTGCATCACTTTCTAGGGGAATCCTTATTAAATTAGAAAGAAGCAGAAAAGAAACCTGCATACAACTTGGCGAGTTTATTTTAGTAGAAGGGCAGAATGCAGATCAACCTTTTGTGGCACAACTCCTGGATTTATATGAAGATGGTAAGAGAAATAAAAATGTGCATCCTATCTGAGAAATGTTAAAATCTTTTAAAGATACCTAATTTCATGGAGGTGTATTTAGCCCATAACCTCATATCACTGGCCTCATCTATTAAGGAAATTAGGCTGAGGTAATCACTGCATCTGTAGTCACATGCTCCCCAAATGTTTGAGGCCGATGGCTGATTTAAACTAAATTTGATAGATAAACGGAGAGCTTAAAGACACAACTCTTACAGCCTTTTTGTTTAGTAGTCTAATTTAAAAGGAATGGCCCTTGAGGAAGACTGTGTGAGCTGGAGAGACTGGAGAATCCCAATGGAGCAAGGGCTCTGCAGCCCTGGAACTTGCATCTTATTTGTCATCAGGGAATTTAGCAATAAGGTTCAAGACTGAATAAATGAGGCTCATTACTTCTGCCCCTTGTACAACTACTTGTTTATAGATAGCAGTAGATACTAAAAGATAAATTGTGGAAAATAAGTGAGCCAAAGACTGAGTCTGAACTTGGAACTACTGATTAGCTGTTTCTGATTTCTTTGAACAGCTTTTGTTGTTTCTTAGGGGCCATCACAATAAGGTTTTGAGGGTTTTTAAAGTTCTTGACTTTTTTTTAAGCGTAAATACGTATCACTCCAGTTTATTTATTTGCTAATGCACATTTGTTGTAACATAACTGAATGTTGTTTTCATGCCAGAATGAAACCTGTGAAACTTCCTTGAAAATAAGATATTTTTTGTTATATATCTTTGTCAGATTTGTTAAAGATGTGGTTTTGTTTTCATTCAAATATGAACACCTTAAAATGTAGAGAATAACTTGAATATTCAATTGTAACATATTCCAAATGGGTTTTCTAACTCCTCACTGCATCTGTTTATAGTGTTTATTCAGACTTCCTTCTAAACATTCCAACAGCAGGATTTTCTGGTTTGTTAGGCAGTTTAGTGAATGTGTTTCTGATTTACTGCTAAATAACACTGAGATTACAAGTACTGTTCTGAAATTTCTCACTTCTCCTTTTGTCACTGCTTTCAGTTAGTGGGTTCTGATTAGATCACATTTATGCAAATAAGGAACCTCTTCATTTGTGATAATGAGCAGCTAACTCAGCTGGTTTGCAGGTATTTTGTGATTGAGACCCTATGCAGGTGTTATCTTAGTCCTTTCAACTCAAACATTTTAATTTAGCTTAGAAAATGGGCATTGTAACCTCTTATCAGGTGCTTTCTCACCTGTGTCTAGGGAGGATTTCTGTTCTTGATGGCATCTCATCCTTGAGATGTGATGATAACTCTTTGCAGTGCAATAAAATTCTTAATGTTCACCGACTTTTCACTGTTACAGGTGCTCAGCAGAAACATGCTGTCGTGCAGTGGTTCTCTCATATCACAGAGATACCTCAGAACAAACGGAAACTGCTTAAAAGAAAGGTTTCTCCCCAGGAGGTGTTTTTTGATCAAGTTCATGGCTATGACACCGACATCGCTGTGGAGACCATTATTAAAAGCGTCATGGTACGTCCTGCAACCCCTCTACACACAGAGGGAGAAAACCAGAAACAATTTGAAAAGCATTAGACAACAGTGCAGCTACTTTATTCCTTCTCAAACCAAATGTGTGGTGTGTATTTGTTAATGCAGTTAACATAGGATAGGATAGGATAGGATGGTTGAAAACTGATGATATTCTGTCTTTCCTCCATCCCAAAATGATTTCTGTTGTTGGCAGTCAGCTCATGCGGAAGTTTATGTGGAAAGAAGCAATGGGAGCCCTGTAATGCAATAACCCTGTGCTTGTGTAAATGCGGGTTGAAGATGTTGCCCTGTGTAATGAAGGATTGCATGAGTTCCAATACTAAAACTTGTGAATACAAAATAGCTGAATGCTAAATTAACAGTAAGTGTTAAGGTGTTGGTATATTCTGTTTTTACAGGTAATGCCACTACACCTACGGGAGGAACCACCTATTACATTAAACAAGGAACAAATATTCTACGTAAAACAATCTTGGGATGGAAAATGCTTTAAGGCTTTGTCCCCTGACATATTCTGTAAGCTGAAAGAAGCTAACAAGAAAGGAGGTGGCATCCCAAACTCTTCAGACTCATTTACTCCTTTCGACTTTGTTTCTCCTCTGAAAAAAGAGACAGAGAGAGTTGCTCGGAGTGCCACAAAGCCAAAAAATGTGGAGTTGGAAATAGAATCAAAACATTCTGCTTCCAAGTCTTCCCTTGCTAAGGAGAGACACTCACAAAGAGTGGCTAATGGCATCAAAACTCCAACAGCAAGGAAGAAGTTACAGTTAAACAGTACGTATATGGCAGTATTCTGCCTGTTTGGTTATTTTGAGTGTAGTGTTTTGTGCCTCTTCATTTTGGGTAGTTCAAACTCCACATCAGTATTTTCAGTTACCTTATTCAGACTTTGGGGTTAGCCCAACCCTTTTGAGAACATGAGTTGTTTCTCTTACGTCTGTTATTTCAAGTAACTGTACTTAGATCCAGCTGCTGTTGCAAGTGTTTTATTTGTAACTGCTCAGTCTGAGTTTAAAGTGCTTGATGGCTGAGATGCTACCAATCAGCCTAACTTGGCCTCAGAATATCTCGCCTTCTTAAATCTTCGGATTGATGGTGCACTGGAACGTTTACGTTGGGCTGGTTGAATATGCACATTTGATCCTATGTAACGTGCCATATTTTCAAACTGGAACCTGAGTAAAGTAATAAGTGATGGAGGTGGATTAGAAAACAGAAACAATCAGTTTGTATTCTATTTAGCTGGTTTTCTTAGAGGAAGTGTTTGCCTTCTAGTAATGAAGTTCCTCATTCCTGGAGTGTAATGCCATCTGTTATTTAAATAGCAGCTGTTGAGTCAGTCCATACCATGTCTTGTGAAAGTTAATCAAACCAGCCATGTTAACGCCTGACAGAAGTAAATTTTGCTTTTGATTCGTAGGTCCTACGAGACCTCCTAAAGACAGGCTCCTGGAACATGAGGTTTTGGAACTTCTGGATGATGACTGTGATGCTGTAGCACCATTAGAATTGGCTACTAAAAGAAAAGTGAAATTCAATGGTGTTTTAGGCTCGCCAGCAAAAATACCTTGCACCAATGATAAGCCCAAGACAACATCTGATACTGCAGAGCACTGTCAAAGGTTTAATGATACAATACGGTTATCGCCCTATAGTAAGGTCAAAGACTCCAGTGAGAAAGCTGAGGATGTTATATGGTAAGGGATAGCCTCTTAATAATTATTTTTGTGTGGTGTTTTTATTTGTATACAGTTCTTTTAAAGCACTTTTAGGAAAGACTTCTGGAGAGAAAAGCAGGTGAAGTCTGTGTGTACCATGTTTTGCCTGTTGAGAGCACTGAGAGAAGGGGGCATAGTCTAAATAGTTACAGGTGCAGTGAGGTGAAGCTCTAGAACGCGTGTTAATTGAATTGAATTAATGATTTGGGACATCATAAGAGGAGTTGGCTTCAAAGATGGACAGGAGTGGTTCATGGTTACAAGAACAGAGAAAAGATGTTGGAAATGGGAATGGTAGGATGATATGAAAGGAAATTGAAGCCGTATTGATCATTATGGTTTGTACTCAACTTGGGCACAAATCTGTTTCCTTGAGGTACAGATGTTATACAGGCTCAGATGTGCCCTGCTTGTGACAATTACTGAGATAGCTGAACTATAGAAAGGGATGTGGTTGGCCTCACAAGAGTTCTCATGATAATTGTATGTATTGTTTTAATTCTGATTTTTATGTAGAAGAGAAATCAAAACTCAAAAAGCATAACTGTTGAGTCCTTAAAAACAGCATTAAGCTGGGGCAGGAGGAGAATGGATCAGACTTTCCTATATAAAATGCTGTAAGAAGCTAAAAACCAGTCATGTACCTCCTTTCCTCTTTCCAAAGAATAAAAATGTGGGTGCAGCACTTACAGATCTGCGCTCTGGCTTTGTCACTTACTGTACAGCGTAAAAACATTCACTTTTCATTGGTAAGGTAATGGCATTCCAGTGGTATTTATAGATCTAAAAAAAATGCTGAGAACTATCAACAAATAGTTAAAGCATGTGTAATTAATCTCATCGTGTCCTTCTGAACAGTTGTATTAACAGTAAAGTGTCTCAGTGGTAGGGATGAAGAAGTACCCACAAAGAAAACCAAGGAACCTCAATACACAAAAATCTATTCCAAAGGGCAAATCGATGCCCAAAGGAAATAATCTTGTCTCTGACTTAAAAAAAACAACCAACCACCAAAAAAAAAGTAAAAAAATACTAAAACCCTCCACCCAGATATGTTGGAGAGTGCAGAAGAGGAGAAATTGTGCTGCCAGTATCCATGCAATAGCCAGTCTGTGGATAACTGTAAACATAACGTGTGCTGGATTGACAGTCGTAACAATTGAGCCTGAAGTCCAAAAGGCCTTCTCTTCATCTTTACAAGTGTGATGTGGAGGAAATACAACTTTATGTTCTCTCCTTACAGTTTAATTGGAAGTCAGGAGTGGGGTAGTCAGAGCCTGGTACTGACCCCTCATTCTCGTAGGATATGTGCACAGAAGACAAGCGCTCGCATTGCAGAGCAAGTCAGGTAAGCTTTTGCTTTCATACCTTATTCCAATTGTTATTGATAGCTTGAAGCCTTGAGAGTTTATCTAGCTTAATACTGAAATGCAGGTAGTTCTAGAGGTACAGCTTCATTGCAGTGTGATTGAAAACTGTTTCTGAACATAAGGCTGACTCATGGTGTTCACCAGAAAACTGAATTCCTTTAAACCAATCTGTTAAATAGCCATGGAAAATTAACAGCTCATGTGGAAAATATGTTGGCTTGCTGGTCGTGGTAACTACAGGAAAAGCTGAAAATGCAACAAATTAGACTATGTAGTGGGTAGAGTTGTATGTAACTTTGTTTTTAAATAACATATCACTTCTGTTTCTCCCAGGATATTAAATGCACTAGAGTCAAAGGAGGAGGAGGATTTTCTCTCTAGCTCCGACAGCTCTTACTCTTCAAGTAGCGAGGAAGAGGAGGATGATGTGCTCTGTACACCAGAAAAGAAAACCAAATCAAGCAGAACATTCAGCACCCCAAAATCTTCAAGGAAGTCTTCAGTTCACACTCCTGCCAAGAACCTGAAGAAAACGGTAAGATTCCATTTAAAAGCTCTTTTTGTTATTTTGAGGCCAATTATTTGAATGCTCGATGCCTGCATACCAAAGTTAAGCTTCTGAACCCCTTGGCTTTCACTGAAATGCTTACATTGTTTCATAAGACCTTTGGTATGAATAGGTTATGCAAAAGTATAAAACACTTGTGGAAGGTGAGCACTGTGACAGTGTTGGTCAGAAAACTCTAAACTAAGCAGGGAAAATACTGGACTGGAACTGAACAAACTGATGAATTCATTTATGGCCACCATCTTTACTTTTATTGTAACATGTGCACTGAGACATTTTAGTTCTGTTTCTGCGTAGTCTTTGTTGAGCACAGTCTGTATGTAGCAGAAAGCCATAAGACCAACTCTGAGCTTCGCAGTAGAGCTGTCCTGTCTTGAAGGCTTACCAGTGCGTGGATGGTTACCAGCACAGAAGGGATGCTCTGCAGCGTTCATGGCCACACCAAATGTGTGACCAGCAGTTTGTCAATGTCCTGGCCACTGGTGGAGATGGGATACCAGGCTACAAGAATCTTAGGTCTGAATCATTGAGGCTGTGTTCAGCACGATAGCCAGGGCCAAACTGTCAATGGCTGACTCTTACTCTGCGCTTATGAAATGTCTAACACACAAAATCTAGCATAACTAGAAATTGTAAGCACGACAACGAAGAATGATTAATGTATTGTATGACATTTTTGTTTGGACAATGAAGTTCAGATAGATCAGTTTCTAGTTGTTTGCTGTTTCTTAAGAATTGGATCACTTTGTAACACAGCACTTTAGAAAAGCAAACAATTCAAATATTCTTCAGGCAGCTAAAAGGTGTAATTGTATTTGTCACCTTCTATCCAGTTTCTTTTTTTCCTTGGAAGAACAGACCATGAGGCTTGTTTGGTAATGCCCTTTGTAAAGACTCTTTTCATCTTGTACTCTGGCCTCCCTGGGTAGTCTTTGTGCATAAGTGATATTTGGAAAACTTGTGTGAATGATCAGTCTCCAATAGGAATTGCCATATGTAGAAAATCTGATTAAGGTTGTAACTTTTCTTTGCAGCCTTTACCAGGAACACCCAAGACACCCCAGAACGCAACTCCTGAAATTCCCAGGCGCAACCACGAAGCGCAGAAACCAGCCAATACACTGGAAGAAGCCAGACTGAGGTAATGTATGCTCAAAGGAGAAAATAATCTTTTTTGCATCTGGTATGCAGAGCAGTAGGCTGTGCTGAGATAGGGGACTGTCATCTCTACCATATTGAATCAATTTGGTAAAAATGCACGGTGTTCTGGTATCAGAGTAGTGTTTTATGAATTTACAGTACAATACTAGACTTACAAATACTAGTAATAGTTACAGTACTGCTTTTACAGTTTCAGATTACTATAACCAGTCCATCTTAGGTTCTTCAGAACTAGGTATCTGTCTTTATTCTGTGCAACATTAGAAAAACAAAGATCCCTTCTTATCAGCTTTAGGTTGTAAAGGTACAATACCTGTCTCCTTTTGGTGTGTGGAAAAGCTTTACAGGTGTCAATGTAGATCTTCACGGTGGAAAAAAATGCATTCAGGATTGACTGTATGTTTCAAACTGAGTTTGTTTTTTCAGTTTCCTATAAATGGTCTCTCCTGTTTTATCCTACCTCTACACTGACTTACAATTCTTTTTGTGAACTGCAGCAGCTAGATCTTTATTGCTGCATGTTCATGCTGTTTGTGAAGATGACTGTTCAGCCCTCCTACAAGTACACCAGGCTATTTCTTTTGGGATACTTGACGTTGATGTAAAGTATGTGGGAGTTTTGGAAAACTACGCATGCCTGTGAAAGGTGGAGCATCTGGCTCTTTGTTTTCCTCTGTAGGCCCTTCATGTAGAACTGTGAAAATGCACCTCTTGGAACCCCTATTTAAACTTCCTTTTCCTTTTATTTTTTTATCAACAGGCTGCATGTTTCCGCTGTCCCAGAATCTCTGCCTTGTCGTGAGGAGGAATTCCAGGATATCTATAACTTTGTGGAGAGCAAACTTATTGATGGTACAGGAGGGTGAGTTTGTTGGTGAGACTATAACCAAGATCACATCTACCTATGACATAACACCAGTCAGACAATCAACACCACTTTTATTTAAAAATTTATCATCATTTGGCTGAATTAAAGTTCCTAGTTGAATTTTCCTGGTATTTTTCTTCTTTAAGAAGAGTTGTGCATAGAAATAATACAGGCTCCTTTGTTGTACAGATACAAATTAAAGACCGAAATAACTAGTCAATTCTAGATGTTTGGGAAACCACTTTCTTAATGAGGTAAATTACATTTATAGAGTATTTCAGATTTTTAAAGTTTAATTTAAAATAAATCTTCATGATCCTGCAATATGTTAAGTGTATCAGTCTGTGAATAAAGTAACTGAAATACAGGGAATTGCCTGAAGTGACAGAGAAAGTAGCATTTTAAGGTTGGTCTTGGAGCCCAGGAATTCCAGCTCAGTCATCCTAACAGTATTGTTATTTTGCTCAGACCACTGAAAAGGTGTTCTCCTTCTGTAGGTGCATGTACATTTCTGGAGTGCCTGGAACCGGTAAAACTGCAACTGTTCATGAAGTAATTCGCTGTCTCCAGCAAGCTGCAGAAAATGATGACTTGCCATCATTCCAGTTTGTAGAGATTAATGGCATGAAGCTCACTGACCCTCACCAAGCCTATGTGCAGATACTAGAGGTATTGGTTCAGTGTATATAGTGTAATTTTGAAATGTCATGCTTTAATTTCTGTGTATCTTTGGACCTGCAAGGAAACTGGTTACGTGCAGTCAGCTTGTCTGTATTGCCACATAGATTAGTGCAGAAGCAATTGTTGAATTTATTTTTTTTTAGCTTAGAGCTGAATGAATTACTTAGTTCTAGATCCTACTGATAATTTATTAGTATTTTAATGGGAGTCCAAGATTACTGAAGTCAGGCTATTCTTGTCAGCTGTCTTACATTTTCAGTAGGCGTTTTGCGTTCAGAGACACTCTTGAGTTGTGCTGGGTTTAGAGTTCTCCTGAGAGTGGGTTCAGGATTTCTTAATGAATCTGCATTTCAGATAAATTGCAGGAAATTCTAATGGCCTTTCTTATTAGCTATGTATTCTTTTGTTTCTGTTCTTTATGGACAGTTCCTGGTAGACCTGGGTCTTACAAGCTACTTTGTCTCTCCAAA
>NW_010197365.1:0-7968 GCF_000695765.1 Mesitornis unicolor | reverse complement strand
AAAGCTTGATGTTGACTGTTGGAGAAAAACTGAAACTGAATAGAAATTAAACTTCCTATTTCCATGGGTTTGGTGTGATTAATCTGCAGCGTTGTTTAATCCGTGTCCAGTTACTGACAGGTCAGAAGGTGACAGCAACCCATGCTGCAGGACTGTTGGCAAAACTGTTCAGTACACCTGGACCAAAGAGGAAGACCACAGTGCTCATAGTGGATGAGGTGAGTCAGGGAATTTTTTTTCCCTGAAGTACCATAAGAAATTAGTTTTTGGAGGATGGAAAAAGATGGGCTCAGAGTCTATCACATGTGATCTAATAGGACTAGGATTAGGAGAGAAGACACGCTAATAGTTCCTCTTGGTCTTATTAGGAAACTGAATTTAAATAGGCAAGTATCCTGTTGCTGTATCGTTCTCTGCCTTGGACTTCACATTGGTCTTATGTTTTGTTTTAGTCCAAATCATGGAGTGAGGTTTTCTGTCAAGTCCTGAATACCACAGATTTCAACTACATTTTGTCTGGAAGCTGCTGCTTTTCCAGTGACAAAACTCAGTGAAATAAGTCTCATCCATTTTTGAAGTGCATGAGTGTGCTGTGTTCAGTAATAAACAAATGCACACTTATTTTCTTTGCTGTAAGCTGAGTCAGGTTCTCATATTGGAGGGTCTTTTAATCTTGTTAAATGTAGTATTAATGTCACAGTAGTGTTTAAAATCTCCAGCTGTTTAATCACACTGCTGTGATTAATACTGTTCAAGCATCTGTGCTTTTCTGAAAGAGATTAAAGCCCTAATTCAGAAAATGAAGTCCTATTCGTAGATAGAAAAAGGAAACACAACAGAAACAGCTTGTTCAGAATTATGTTAGAAGTCTGCTGTGGCTGAGCTAGCACACTCAAACCCCCATCAGGTACTGCAAATACAAGGCCATTCCTTGTCAGTCTAATTCTTCTCTTTCTGTCTCTGCAGCTTGATCTTCTGTGGACCCGCAAACAGAATGTGATGTACAACTTATTTGACTGGCCAACTCAAAAGCACTCCAAATTAATCATCTTGGCCATTGCCAACACCATGGACTTGCCAGAAAGAATAATGAAGAACAGAGTCGCTAGCAGGCTGGTATGTTGTAGCAGTTTTGTTGCTGCGCTATAAAATGAGAACAGATTAAATGCTGTATGCAGTCAAAACGAATCCAGGAGAAAGGTAGGACTGGTTATGTCAGAGGTTAAACAATGTTTCTATCATTCCCTCTCCAGAGGGCCACTAATGAACACAAATTTTAGCAAACTGAGTTTAGGAGGCAGCTTGCTAATCAGATGTTATGCTGTGTAAGTACAGCGTGTTCTTGTGAGAACGAATTAGGAATGCAGATGCCTTTTAAAATATATTAAGATCTGGATAATCAAATGTCATGCTTCATGGTTAAGCTCCTTAGTTAAGTGCAGAATTCTCTTCTGGTTTCCCCTTTCATTGCAGGCACCTTGTTACTTCCCTCTGTGTGCTGTAGTCAGCTGGTATGTTTGTTGGATACCTCTTGACAGAAAGTTGGATGCACTCTGCACCTCAACACCTATGTTGAATACATTTTTTTTAGGTCATCTCTTCATCGCTGCTCTGAAAAGTGATTTGCAAAAACAGTGCTGTTTGCCTCCATCCTTCTGTGCCTCAAAAATAGTTCCACAGTGTGTGAATTGCTTTCCCCCACCCGCTAAACCTGCAGATCAGCTGAGTCCATGTAATCACAAGAGATAAGAATTTTGCATAAGAAATGCAGAACTCGGGTCTGCTGTAGAATATGAAATGTAGTGCACTGTCTATAACATAGGTTGTTCTTATCTGAAGGCAGTTTTTATTAGCTTCAGTCAGAAGAGGGTTTTTAATTCTCGGCTGATTGCTGATGTGACATCAATAGTATGATGTGTACACAGATTTGGTGAAGGAGAGATTAACATTTTTTCCTTTTAAAAAAACAAAGTGTAGACAGTTGTAATCAAAAGATTTTTGTATTAGGTGGCTCTGATTTGTTTACAAGTTTTGTAAGAGAAATTTGAATTCTAACACCAGCATCGTTTGGTTCTCGGGCCTTTCAGTGGGGAGGTCCAACCAGTGCTCCACACTTAGTCACAGTTTTGTGGATTTGCATGTTTTTTTTCCACAAATATGGAGTGGACAAATTGATTAAAGTGGATCACTTGGAGCAGAAGGATGTAAAAGAGATTGCTCCTACTAGAGGAACTATGACTATACAGGCTATGCTTGAGCAGTTGAGAGTTTGAGCATGACCAACGCTTCTCACTGTATTGTGTTATTTACTATAGGGCCTCACCAGAATGTCCTTTCAGCCCTACACCTATAAACAATTACAGCAGATTATTTCATCCAGACTGAATGGCTTGAAGGCGTTTGAAGAGGATGCAATTCAGCTAGTTTCCAGAAAGGTAAGCGCAGTGCAGCTGTATGTCTTCTGTGTTCCACTGGGTAAAGAGGGGGCAGGCAGAGGGAGAGAGTTTTGTAACAGTACTGGTTCTGTGGTCGTGTCCTGTACTGGAGACAAGTGAGGCACAAGTAGTAGATCATACCTGTGCTCTCTGTAAGGTATGCAGGGCATTTTTGAAGGAAACATTGCTAAAGCAGTGCCCTTGCTTTTTCCACCTACTTTGAGAAGGCAGCAGTATATTCCAAGAGCTGGAGGCTTGACAACACAAGTCGTGATGATGCATAATGATAAGATGTCAGCTTTCTCCAGTGTTAGTGCGATGTGACTCATCGGATGATCTTCTAAAGAAACTAGCATGCCAGTGGCAATGGAAATCTCCATATTAGTTTTTACTTCTCAAGGTGTTTAAAGTCTTGGCATGATAGATGGTACCTGTTCTCTTGGCAGTCTTAATACTCAGCTGTATAAAAAAATAAATAACGCATTAGGAATCGCCAGCTTCTCCAGTTAAGATGTATGCATTGTTTAATGTCTTGTGTTAGCAATTATATGTTAAAGTAATTTAAATTGTTAGAACATCTGTCAACTAGTGTGTGCTTAAACTTTTTCTGCTAAGCGTTGTTGTAGGATTAAAAAAAGAGTACTCATAAATATCTAGGAAGTAAATATAAGCATTTGTTTCTGTAAGAACAACAGCGATGATCTTGTAGACAATCTGCAGTGGTTTTCTAGTATTTTCCTTCAGAAAATCTGGAAGAATCATTTGCTGTTAGGTATCTCTAAAGGGTTTCTCACTTTTGGCTCCAGCTGGGTTCTAGGCTTTTCATATGTTACCAACATCTACTGGGAACACGAGGCCAGTGCTGTATCTAGGGAACGCTCATGGCGTTATTAAAAATGTGACCCACGAGTGGGGTTTTAAGAAGTATTTGGTTTCAGAAATATCAGACATCTAAAAATTTTCAGGCACTTTTAAATGTAACGTCCCTATCTCAGCTGTTTCTTTGCGATCTACTAAAATATTAGTGTACTTCTAACATCAACATTCCATTGAGTATGGAAAAACTGAGTCGTCCCCCTCTTTTTTTTCCTTCTCTGCATGAACATGGATTGTGGTAGGGTCTTTATTGATAAACACTTCTGAAAGCTTCTGGTGTTGAACTGAACTGCGTACATTGAATTTCCTGGATTCTTTTTGTTTTAATCCTTCTGTGGTTATAGAAAAAAAAGTTCAGTCTTGAATTTGTGATGAGCAGATTGGGGTGGGGGTATGGGAGGGTTGCTTCTGCTTGTTCTGGTCAATAAGACTGCTATTTAAAATCTGGGATTCTAGTTAAATAATTCACAGTAGCGTTGCTCTCCTGTTTCGTGTGTGTTTTGGGGATTTTTGTTTGGGTTTGTGTTTTTGTATGTTGACTCTTGCCAAACTTTTCTCAACTTGTAGGAGATTTTGCTACCAAGTTGTCATGTTTATTTCAGGTAGCAGCACTGTCTGGTGATGCAAGGCGTTGCCTTGATATCTGCAGAAGGGCTACTGAGATCTGCGAGTTTGCCAGCCAGAAGAAAACCCCTGAAATAGTCAGGATGGCCCACGTAACAGAAGCCATAGATGAAATGTTTTCATCACCATACATAAATGCAATCAGGTAAAATTATTTCTCAGAGGAATTAATTTGCTTTTGTGTCTTTGTCACTGGGCTACTTTAAAAAAAACTTCAATGTGTCCTCACCACCTTTCGGATGCACGTGCGGTGCATCATGCTTTGTTGAAGTGAGATACAAAACAAGCCTTGTGGCACAGCTAGGGAAGAGAGGGAGATAGAAAATAGGAATCAAAGGCAGGGGAAACCAAGGCATAGAAATTACTTGTATGTGTTTATACAGGATGTTTCCATGTTAGTGTGTTAGCTCTGATCAGGACGGGGGCTTTTGAAACTTCCTGACTCCCTGCTCACTGTACAATGACTTCACTGAGCAGCAGTTTCCAAGGACATATTATTGGAATTCCTTCCACCTGGAACTAAATCCGGAAGATGCACTCACCACAAACGCTGCCTGAGCAGAATGCAAGACTTTTCCCATTTGAACTGGTTTCTTTCTTAAACATAAACAGATTCTCTTGGGACTTCCAAAAGGTTTCCTAAGGGAATGCACATGAGGAATTCTGTTGCTCTACAGCACTCTGCACAAGCTGTAACTGGTGAACTTGACCAGTTTCTAGTCAAAAGGAGGAGAATCTTTTTCATCAAGGAGGGGGCACTAAGGGGTGCAAATGCAATACTTTGTTGATACACGAGTACTGCTTTTACTGTGCTACTTGTGCCTGAAAACCTCAATGTTAATTTAATTCATAAAGGTCAGTTGAACATAACGCACTGCAGAACATGTGTGAGGTATGGACTGAAATGTTGTGTTCAGATACAGTGGTGGTTTGTGGTGCCAGAGTCACAGGCTGTAATAAAATGGTCAGTTGATGTGAACTGACCCTCTTGGGTAGAAAAATACCCTGCGTTTAAACATGTGGTTACCAAGCAACTCTTCTTGCAGGCTTCTTCCTGATGCTTCATAAGTTCTGAACTTCACTGATTGACTTTTGTCTGTTTTGTTTTGGTATTCTGGAATGCCTCACTGCATGAACAGATCTTTTTTAAAGCGGTTTTAGCGGAGTTTCGCAGGGCAGGAGTTGAGGAGGCAACAATTCAACAGGTATGCTTGTGTTTCAGAGTACATTCTTTTTCCTTTTACAAAAGGGGTGTCACTGTCAAAATTACCAGGCAAAAGAGTGCAAATATTTAAATACTTAGGGGTTTTATTCTTAAAATCCAAGGTGATGGCAAGGTAAATTGGGGCATGGCTGTCCAAGCCAGGTGTCAAACCTATTTGAGTGCTATCACCTGTTTTTCAGTGTGGCTAAACACTTACAACTGCAGACATTTCCAGTTATATTGTCACTAGTGATCTGGATCACAAAGGGATTTTTTTTCTTTTTGGCCTGCATCTGAAAAAACTGCATGTCTCCACCTAACATGCTTTATAACAACAAAGATGAAAGAGAACCTAAAAATGTCAGGCAACGTAGCTCAAAGAGGAAAACTGAAGGTTGATTCCAACTTCTGTATCACTGTCTTCATCACCAGTAGCCTCCATTTTTCAGTAGACCCAGAAAATACTTGGCACCAGCAGAGCTGTGAAGACTGCACAGAGTCCATTTCATGATTCACAGCATGGAAGCTAAATGTTAATACTTCTAAACATTTTTGTAACTGTACATTTATATACAAAAATAGCCTGCTAGTTTTATCTAGTTCCACAGGTTTAATTGCATTTTCTGTTACTGGCTCCTGAAACGCCTGTGTCAGTTGGCTGCATAGATACACTGGTGATCTGTTCCTGAAGTTCAGGTAATACTTTGTTAGACTGATTCATTACATCTTCTTCCCCTTAGTTTTCCCTCTAACACCAAAAGGGTTTTCTTCTGCTTTTTCTAAATAGCAGAGCAGAAGGCGCCAGCTGATTCCTGTTGCAGGTTTACTAGTCTGATTTGTGACAGGTGCATTCTCCTGTGCTCAAAGGTGTATCCTGCTTTTCTAAGCTGTGATCTCTCATGTTTGTAGTCAGTGCGACTCATGGTTACTGGGCCTGAATATCGCTTCTGAGTGGACCGATATGTAATTAGTTGTATGTCAGCTCTTAATCTGCTGAATAAGCTTCAGGTCACACAGTTCAGGGAAGAGATGAGTAGAGATAAAATGATCTAGTTAAGAAATCGCAGACAAGGTAGGTTGCTAATTGTTTTGCTTTTTGGCTGTATAAAAATCCCAAAACTATAGCATGGGCCTGTTACTTCTTTCACACAGTCCTGAAGTGTGCGTGCTTTTTGTCTGGACAGACTGGAGCTGGTTTTTCTCTCCCCTCCCATAGATGCAAATGGAACGAAGCTGCTTTTTTCACCTTGACCTGCTGTACTGCGGCAGGAGGTAAACATCACCTGTGTCCTTTTCTCTCTTTTAACAGATCTATCACCAACACATAGCGTTGTGCAGAATTGAAGGCATGCAGAGTCCTACAGTCTCAGAAATTATGGCGATTTGTTCAAGACTTGGTGCCTGCAGGCTCTTGCTGGTGGAGTCCAGTAATCAGTATCTTCACATGCGGGTGCGACTGAATATCAGCCAGGATGATGTCATGTTTGCACTCAAGGATGAATAAGGCAATGGAGATTTTATTTTTTTATATATGTATAAATACTTTAATATTTTTTTAATTGTGGATAAAATGGAAATAGTGAAATGTATTTTTTTCTGAATACTTTTTAAATGTTTTTATCAAAGCACTTTTTGTATAAAGAACTTGCTTCAAAGCATTTTAAATATTTGAAATAAAACTGTTTGTTTTTAAAATACTTTTATGTGCTGGTAACTGATGCCATTTCAGCTGAGGAGCAGGAAATTGAAAATGATTACTTACATAACTACTAATGCTAAGGAGTTGGGTTTTGTGTCATCAGCAAACTTGCTGACAGTGCCCTCTGTTCCCTCATCCAGGTCGTTGATGAATATATTGAATAGTACTGGTCCCAGGACTGACCCCTGAGGGACCCCACTAGATAGAGTCCTCCAGCTGGACTCTGTCCCAACTCTGACTTCTTTCCTTCAACCAGTTCACAATCTACCTCACTACCTGATCATCTAGACCACACTTCTTCAGTTTAGCTGTGAGGATGCTATGGGAAACAGTGTCAAATGCTTTACTGAAATGGAGATAGACCACATCCACTGCCCTACAATCATCTATCTACCTGGTTGTGTCCTCATAAAAGGCCACCATGTTGGTCAAACATGACTTCCCTTGGTGAAACCATGCTGACTGCTCCTCTTATCCTTGATATGTCTGGAGACAACACTGAGGATAAGCTGTTCCATCACCTTTCCAGGGATGGAGGTGAGGCTGACCAGTGTAGTTACCCAGGATTGCAGCTTATGTTGCTTTTCTTCATTGCCTTCTGTTGAGTATAAAAGATATCATTAAAATGTGCTTTTGTTACATTACTGCTTTAATGAAAAGGAACTTCCAGTTTGCAATCCAGGCTGAATATTTGGATTGAGGAGACTGCTACCAGGAAAGTAAAAATATCACCAGAAATCTGTAATTAAAGTAATCAACTTTTTTGATTGGTATCAAAGAATTGCCTCAGGTAACGTATGTCTGTTGAAATCTGCTTTCGTAATCAAACGGTTTACGAAAACACATTAGTCAGTCAGTTGGAGATGGATAGTTTGACAACGCTTTTAAAAATTACGTTGTGGAGCACGCTTCAAAAATTTTAATGTTGAGTGATCTTAATAAATAAAAAATAGAAGAGGCCTAAGCTGCAGGTACTAGGAAAGTGACTCCTCACCGCGAGTCCCTTCTGTTGTTATCTATTTCTGAAGTTCTCTGCCTACCCCTGGGCCGTGGCCCCGGACTCGCGGGCGGCTCAGCACGGTCCTGCAGGCCCCGCCCGAGCCCCGCTCCCGCCCCCAGCGCCGTCCGCG
>NW_010197364.1:0-16838 GCF_000695765.1 Mesitornis unicolor | reverse complement strand
TTCAAACCCCTGGATGTGTTCCTGGGTGATCCTGCTCTAGAAGGGGATTTAACTGGGTGATCTCCAGAGGTCCCCTCCAAGCCCAACCATGCTGTGGTTCTGTGATCTCTTTTTAGAGCCTGGAGATTGCTAAAGCATGCAAACCTTGCCTGTTGTGTCTGCTCCCCATACCAAAATACTGAAAAAAAAGAGAAAAAAAAAGAGAGAGGGAGAGCTTTGAGGCCATATTTATGCTGCAGAGGTCTCTCATCTATCTGGAAAATGCACATCAGCATTTGCATGAGTGAGCTTTGCCCTTGGTCTGAGTGCACATGCACCATCCAGGAGCAGAAAGGACTGTATTTCCTGGGAGATCTGCTGCCAAGAGAGCACTGAGGTGTTGCCTGAAGCAGTTCATTACCAGTGTGGGGGTGATTTGCTTGGATCTAAACAGAGTGGAGGGGGGAGGTGAGCCATGTTTCTGGTAGGGAGGTCAGAGAGATCTTCAGGGGGTACATCTGGAGTTCTGATGACAGTTGCAGGATAGAAACTATGCTTCTGCTGAAAACAAGTATTTTAGGAATGTCCTTCTCTATTTTTGTCTCTCTTTTTTTTCTTTTTTATTTTTTTTTGTTCCCCAGTGTCTGCTAAGAACTGGAAGACAGGTTTAAACATAACAGAAGGACAGGTTATGAATGTGCAGTGTAATATTCTGAACTCTCCAGCTGACACAGAGGAAAGTGACAAATTTGTGGAAAAAAATGGATAATATCCTTTTGCTTTCAAGAAGAAAAATATTTCCAAATGGATGTGAGCTGTGGCAAAAAGGATTCACAGGTCTCAGGGTGACAGAGCACTGGACCAGGCTGCCCAGAGAGGTTGTGGAGTCTCCTTCTCTGGAGACATTCAAGACCCACTTGGGTGTGTTCCTCTGTGACCTGGTCTGGTGATCCTGCTCTGGCAGGGGTTGGACTGGATGAGCTTTCAAGGTCCCTTCCAACTCCTAATATTCTGTGATACTGTGTGAGAGAGAGAGAGAGCAAAAGGGTCCATTATGTGGGAAAAGTCATTTCTGGACCATGGGGTGTTCCTTTCCAGCTGTTGGGGCAGGTCTCGCAGTGCTGCAGTGGTGCTGTTTGCTGGGGACCTCTGTCATTCTGAGCCTCCTTGACAGCTTTGGGCAAAGGGATTACTGCTCTGTCCAGTTGTTGTCTAAAAGTGAGTTACCCAACTACATTCCTGGAGTTTCTGGACTGGTTTGAGGTTGGTGGCTTGCTGGGAGTGCCGTGTACTTGCCAAGAGACACTCTGGGTGTAGCTGGCTGGGTTAATCTCAGCATCACAGTCCAGTGGCAGTGGCATCTGTGCTACTACTGGAACCTTTGAGTGGAAAGGAACCACAGATGAGGTTGAACGCTGTGGTACCCTGTGGTTTGTTGCTCGCTCTGATGTTTTCCACCTGATGTTTGGTTTGTGGTCCTTGACTTCTGGGCTTCACAGCTTTATTAAGGGTGCCAAGACGCAGTAAGAGAAGTTGCAAATGATGCACTCAAACATAGAGAGCCTCTATACAGTACTGAGCCAGTACTTTCTGTTTGGCCCACAGAAAACGACTGTTGATAGCATCTTCATTGAGCTGAATAACTTTAGGAATAGGTTTCTGGTGAGCAAGGTGCCCTTTCTTCCTCTGAAGTGTTTCCTTCACTGCAATGCTTCTTACTACCCCTCTTCTGAAGATGTTAACTCCTTTTGTGTGTTGTTTGTTTGTTTTTTTCCCCCTCCACCCAACTATCCTGCAGCCCCTAAGCAGCTGTTTCTCCTGTGCAGCAGGAACCTGTCACGGAGAATCAGTAGTGACACGAAACAGATGATATGCTGTGCAAAACTGGTGGAGGAGGAGGCAGAGAAGAAATGCCAGGAGGGTCAGCAGCAGAAAACAGCCAGGAGATACAAATGCAGGTATGAGATGCAACTGAGTGTTTGGGACAGCAGGAGTTTTGGACTGGCTGCACAGCCCTACTAATAACTTGTGGAGAGCTACAGATGAAGAGAGGTATGTTCTGGAGCTGGATTCCCAGGGATGGAGACTTGGGACAGCATGAGTGGTATTACTGTCCTCTTTACTGAGAGGATGTCCCGAGAGCAGCAGTTTGCAGGTTTGCCTGCAGGGTTTCAAATTTAGTTATTGGAGAAGTCACAGTAAACCCATCTTCAGCAATGTGCAGAGCCTACAAAGGTACAGAGAGCCTTGCCAAACCCTGAGCACCTTCTTGAAAGGCCTTTTAGCCTCTATAAAATGCAGCAATTTGCATGATGCACTAAAAGCCTGTACAGCCATTCAGCGCTGTAGTCCTGTGGTTCGTGTCCTCCTTTGTTTTCTGGCAGGCCCAGTGAGTATTAGCATCAGAGCTTCCTCCCCCTCCCCTTCCCAAACCGTTATGCTGTGCTCTATTAGTGCTGGAGTCTGGCATTAGGCTCCTCTATTCCAGCCACATACGTTTCAGATTTCTTTGCAAATGTGTTTTAACAGAGGGGGAAGGGAGAGAGGCCATAAAAAGTCTTACGAGCTTTCCCAGTGTTGTAGCCTGAACCTGGGGGCACCTAAACAAGTGGGATAGCCTCCATAGAACAGCCTTGTGATGACTCTGCAGGCTCAGGTTCCTCATTTATCACCCTGTCTGAGCCCTTACCTCCAAGCGAGTGAATCCTGCAATAGCAGATACTCCTGCCCCAAAGCTGAGCCACTTGCTGAGAGCGGACCTGGCATCCGCTCTGTGCCAGCTGAATGGCAACATTGTGTTCTGATGTTACCCTTGTCCACTTTCCTTCCTAGTCCCACACATGCTCAGCAACATGGGTGTAGATCTAACCCTGTCACTTTGTAATAAATTCTCTGCTTCCTTCACCGCTTTGCAACATTAGCTGCTACATGAGGATGTTAATGAGTTTAAGGTTGGAAGCCGCCTGACCTGCAGCTGCTACAAGCGCAGACCCGACAGCCCCCGCAAGTGACAAGTGACCCCTCTCAGCAGTTGCGGTTGGTTTGAGTTCAGCCTTCTGCATGGTCCAGGAGGTTGACGAGACTCGGCGAGTGGCCTGTGCTGTCCCCGCAGCATGGGCTTTCTCCCTTGGTCTGCTCTCTGCTACCAGATGCATTCTTTGCTTCCAACATATGGACTCAATTACTGTCCCTCTCCCTTGATTTCCTGCCTCTCTGGGTTTCCTGAAACGCATCCCCTCCTCCTGGCAGCTTGAACTCCCGCAGTGAGATGCTTTGCAAGCTCTCACATTCCTCCCTCCCTCCCTCCCTCCTGCTGCCTTGCTGCCTCTAACAAGGGGGTCCTGCTCCAGAGCGTGTGTGGATAAGGCTGCAGACCCACCCTGTCTCTATAGCTGAGCCTAAGAACCCCAAGGGCTTGGCTTCCCACAGCAAAACTAGCCAGCCCACTAAATGCATGCTCAGTGTTTAGCAGGGCTGTGTCCCAGCTCCTCTTGACAGAGGTCCCCACCCTGCCTCAGCATCGTTCCTAGATCACCCTGCAGTTTTCGACCAACTGCTTTATTTGCAAGACTCAGGCTTTTTTCTTTTCCCTGTTCCCTTCTGAGGCTGTGAGCTTTCTGAGCCTCCGCACTCTGAAAGGAGCATCAAACTGCTCCGGGTTTCTCCTGGGTGCTGTTTGGCTTCTTTCCTGGACATCATATCCTGCAGAAAAGCCCAGGGCTTCTGCCTTTAAAAGCATTTGGAGGAGGGAAGAGGGAGCCCCATCTTCTCCGTTAGTAGCTCTCTCAGGCCCTGCATGCTGCTGTGGGGGAGCCCCAGGCACTGCAGCATTGGGGTACTGGAAATCTTAAGAAATCTGAGCTTATTTAAGGAGCAGAGAGAGATGGAAATGGTTAAATCACATGAATGAATAAGTTAATTATTTCCATCCCCTTGCCGGCATGTTTCAGTTTTCGGAAGGGGGTCTGGCCAGGAGCTGTGCCAGCAATTGTAGCTCCAAAAGAGAAGGTTTTTTTTTTCTGTGTCAGCTTTCATCCATGGCCCCTTTGGATTCCCTTGATGCCCACAGATGCCAGAGTTTCCAGGGCTCCTGCTGCTGCAGGTCCCTGTGACTGTTTTCCCTCCTGTACCCAGCCATGGAGATAGATGGTGGGGGTGGTGTGGAGAAGGCACTGTTTGCTCTCTGCTTGCTTCCTGCCTCATTCTTCCCCAAGCAGAAGAGAGGCTTTTTCCCAGGATCTGAGTGACTCGGCAACACTTGCAAATGGAAGGAAAAGCTGCAACTTCTGTGCCTCTGAGCCCAGGGAATCAACTTAGGAGACAGTCTGGGGGAAGATCCAACAAATATCAGTGGCTGAGCCATCCTGCAGTCATGCAGGAGATGCAGGAGCCTTATTGTATAATAAAGCTTACATATTGTGTTTTATATATATATATAATATATGTTGTATAACACGCATTCTTATAATAGCCTGGAAGCTGTGTCCTGGTTCTGGCATCTAAGCTCACTGAGCCCCAGCAACAGGTGCACAGGCATGGGTTGTGCCTGTGGCTGTAGTTTGAGCTTCCCCTTGAGGGACAGTGCCCATTCTCTCCCAGACCACTTCCCCCATGAGGAGTAGTAACTCCTTAGGACCTCCTGAGTGGCAGAGCTCAGTTTGGCCAGTACCTAGAGAGCCCTTTGTGTGATACCAGACTAAACTAAGTGCTGCTTTTCTTACCCACAGCAGGAGCACATCAGCTGAGCTCTGCCATCAGGAGCATCACCTTAAATGTGTGGCACCTCTCTACTTTCCTACTCTCCTTCTTCTGAACCCTTTACCTATTGCAGGCAGTAGTGGAAACACAGGGCAGGAAAAGTTCAAACTTTTCAAATCATGTAAGGCATAAAGGGTGTTTAGAAATCCTTGAGTATGTTAAAGCTGGAGGGGAGTAAATGAAGCACAGAGGTGAGGCAGGGACTCCAGATATCGGTGTCACAGCATCTTTCCTCAGCCTTCCAGTCCTGTTGTCTGACTTGAGCTGAGTTCAGTCTGAAGTCCCCATTGGGCCACCTGTCTCATCCTCAGAGACCCTTTGCAGCAGCCTAAGCCACTTGGACTTGGCACAAGCTGATGGGTAAATATAAGAAACTAGATAGCCCTAATATATGCCAGTGGCTTACTGCTGTGGTTCAAACCTGCCCTCAAAACTTTAAGAGCCCCCACGGGTGAACTTGGACTGATTTTCTCCGAGAGGGGCGTCTCCACCAGCGAGCCACAATGATGGGGGCCGTGTCACTCCTACAAGCACCCCCAAGCCCCCAGTGACTTATGAGGTGTATACTTGCACCCTCAATCCTCACAGGCTCCCTTCACTAACCCAAAAGCCAGGACTGGTAGCCAGGTTTCATGCCCTAGGCTTTCCCCCAACATGCTGGTGCTGTCCCTGCTCCCCTCAGCCATGTTTCTGGGGTGCTGGATGCCACCAGCTCTTCCCTGGTGTGGGTGATATGGGGCAGTCTGGCAGGGGGCTTGGCCGGCAGGTGGCACCCTGTGCAGGCAGCGCAAGCAGTGCAGGCAGCCCAGGCAGGCTCTCGCAGATGTTTAATGGGATTTTATAGCTCTGGGTTTCATCGGGAGCTGTTGTCACGGAAACAGAGATCTGCAGAGAGCCCGTGCTTTAGATGTTAACTGCTTCGGTGCCGGTGGAGGATGCGTGATCCTCTTAAAGGCGTAGGGTAAGTGATTTGTGCCTGGAACTCACCACCTTTGTTTGGCTTTGCAGAGTCACCGGGAATGTTCTGCTTGGTTTAGGACTGGGGATTTAGTGGCTTCTTAAAATCCATTCCCGTGCTGTTGGAGCTAAGGGCTGTGCTCCAGAGCGGTGCAGGGGTGTTCTGTTCTCTGCATGGGTGTCCTGGTCCTCTCATTTTCAAGCTTCCCACATAAATAAGCGGGGATAGAAGATAAGAATGAGTGCAGATCTCCCATGTTCCCAGATGGGGGGGTGGAGGTGTCCTACAGCTGCCTTGTCCCAGCACAGCTCACCCTACCCTGCAGCTCGGACACCTCCTCTGGGTCTGTGGCTGGACAGGAGAGGGCACCGGAGCTACACTGCCACTGGGGTGATGGCAGTACATGTGTCACCCCTGCACATGGCTCCCTGAGGGGTGACATCCCTGTTGCTAGGGAGGGTGAGCAGCTGAGACCAGGCTAATCTTCTTAGTGGGCTGAGCACCATCATGAGAGAGAAAGGGAGATTAGAGGACAGGGTGGCATTAGCAACACAGGATGCTTATTGGAGAGGAGCATGGAGACAACAGAGCTGAGCAGAAAGGGGGAAGACCCTGAGGGAGATCAGTGGAGGAGCCTGAGAGGCCTCCATCAGCAACAAATAACCCAACAGCTGGAGACTCTGAGGAAGTGAAAGGCTTTAGACAACATGCTCAAAAATCCTGATGGAGCTATTCCTCACCCCCTCGTCCTCAGGATGAAGGTGTTGCCAGGCAGTCTGGGTCCTAATCCATTCCCCCCTATCCAGAGTGGGGGAGGTGGATGCCTTCCCACCCCCTGTCACACCCGTGGGGCATGAAAACATTCTCTCAAAGCATGTACAGAGGGAAGAGAAATCTGCTGGATTTTACCCCTTCCCTCAGAGACACAGAGGACATGGAATATTTATTAGCCCTTTACATGATATATGAGGCAGAAGATGCTATTTTCTGTAGCAGAGTAGGATGTGAGGCTGTTGTTCACAAAGCCTCTGTGAAAGAGTCCAGGTGCTGGGCTCTGTTCCCTGGTCCTGCCATGTGGGTGTCACTGGGTCCTGTGGTTTCTTCACAGGTGGCCCATGGGACTGGAGCAATGAATGTTTTACAGGAAGCTTTGCAGCCCATCTGCCTGTCCCACCAGAGCAGGGGAGCATGGCAGGGTAGATGCTGCTCACCGGGCTGTGCCACCTCTGTGCTTCTTCCCGCAAGGAGCCCCAGGGCTGGTAAGGGAAGGAAAAGAATGGTGCCTACTGTGACTACTTGGTGTTTGTTCCTTCTTTTCAGCTGTCAAGGAAACCATGGCATGGTTCACATACCCAGCTGGTATTCCTGCAGTTGCTGACGTGTTATGTCCTTTTAATCCATAGCCAAAATAGCTTCTCCACCCCTCCATTCGTGCTGGCTTACACAGCATCTTTCACTGCACACTCCCGCCTGCCATCATCTGTTCTCCTGCCCAGTGATGTGGACCGGGATGCCAAACTTTCCTAGAATCATAACATCACAAAATGGTTTGTATTGGAAGGGATATTTAAAGCTCATGTAGTCCAACTCCTCTGCAATGAGTTGGGACATCTACTAGTTCAGGTTGCTCAGAGCCCCATCTAACCTGAACTTGAATATTTCCAGAGATGAGGCATGTACCCACCTCTCTGGGCAATCTGTGCCAGCGTTTCACCACCCTTATAATAATAAAAAAAAAATTCTTTCTTATATCTAGTCTAAATCTACCCTCAGTGGTTAGTAGGTCAAGAGAGGTTCTCCTTCCCCTCTACTCTGCCCTGGTGAGACCACATTTGGAATATTGTGTTCAATTCTGGGTCCCTCAATTCAAGAAGGACAGGGAATTGCTTGAAAGAGTCTAGCGCAGAGCCACAAGGATGATCGAGGGAGTCGAGCATCTCCCTTATGAGGAGCAGCTGAGGGAGCTGGGTCTCTTTAGCTTGGAGAAGAGGAGACTGAGGGGTGATCTCATTAATGTTTATAAATTGGTAAAGGGCGAGTGTCAGGAGGAAGGAGCCAGGCTTTTCTCTCTGATGTCCAATGACAGGACAAGGGGCAATGGGAGCAAGCTGGAACATAGGAGGTTCCATGTAAACATGAGGAAAAACTTTTTTACTGTGAGGGTGACAGAGCACTGGCCCAGGCTGCCCAGAGAGGTTGTGGAATCTCCTCTGCAGACATTCAAAACCCGCCTGGACGTGTTCCTGTGTGACCTGGTCTGGTGATCCTGCTTTGCCAGGGGTTGGACTGCATGAGCTTTCGAGGTCCTTTCCAACTCCTGAGATTCTGTGATTCTGTGTGCTGCTGGAAGTGGTCCCAGTATGAGAGATTCTGGGTACAGGGGCTGTGATGTGCTCAGGGTGGAAAAGAAAACAGGAAAAAAACAGGACCCTAAGTGGGAGTAAGGACATGTGGTGCTAGGTTAGTGCCACAGAAGTGGCCAGAAGCCTGTGACCAGACCAGAAGAGTAGGGGAGGAAGATCTCTCAGCCAAGCATTTGGAAAAAGAAAACCAGAGTAAAGACAACTTTTCTGTCTCAAACGTAGGAGAAGGGTCAGGAGAAGCGTAGAGAGAAATCTCCAACTCTGTTTCAGCAGCCTACAGCAACAGCAGAATGTTTGCCCATCATTTACATTCAGAAAAGGGCAGAAATTTAAAGGAATGGACTATTCTGCCTTTTGGCCTCAGTGGGATCCAGGGCATGGTTACCATGGGGTCTGCGTGGCAGATGTGTCTTGATGCTGTTGGACGTGCAGGGTGTCCGCGGTCCTTCACTGGTGACAGGACTGTGGCTGTGAGCAGCAGCAGCACACAACCTGTAGGTACATCTGGCCATGGCACCGTGTGCTCCCATATGCCATCCTGGCTGCTGGTGACAGTGTGTCCTATGTCCCATTGACATCTCCCCAACCTGGTTCACCCTTCCTCTGAGCAGTGCTGTGTGCTCTGATTGCAGGAAGCTCTCCTGCTGTATTTGAAAACCCCAGCCGCAGGGAAACTCTCCACCTTCACAGCCATTTCAGACCCAGCTTCCCTTGGAGGGGGAGGATTTCCCTTCCCACACCTGCAAAAACAGGGGGCCCTGACTCATTGCCTACAGGGTGCAAGGGCCAGGAGGGCTCCTTTTATGGGGGTAGGAGTTAGGGAAGAAGAAAGGAGGGATGTCCCAGGCATGCCAGCTTGAACTCTGCCTCTTTCCTTCGCTGCTCTCTGTTTTTTCCCTCTTTTGCTCTTTTCAGAAGGTGATTTCAGTACAGGGTGGTATCTGTGGGGTGCTGTCATGGTATAACCCTGGTGGGCAGCTAAACACCACCAGCCGCTACACGGCTGAACACCTGTCTGTCCGTGGGAAATGGTGAATGAATTCCTCATTTTGCTTTGCTTGTGTGTTCAGCTGTTGCTTTACCTCTTAAACCACCTTTATCTCAACCCTTACCCTTCCGATTCTGCCCGCTATCCCGCCAGGAGGGACTAAGTGAATAGCTGTGTGGTGCTGCCCATCAGCGTTAACCCACACCAGGTCCCAAACATGTGCTGGTTTTGGCATTACCACATGGTGCCCTGCAAGCATGTGTTTGCAGAGGATCTTGCTGAAGCCAGTGCTTCTCTGAGTCCCACCTGGGAGCCTCCTGCCTGATTCTTTGCAGTTTCCAGGAGCTCTCCCAGCAGGACCTATTGTCCTTCTCCATCTCCAGTTGTCAGAACATTTCTCCATCCCCTGTCACAGCTGCCGAGGAAGACAGGAGCTCAGCGTGTGAGCCTTGTCAGCTCTGATCTCGGACTCCTATCCTGCCCAGGCAGCTGTGTCTGCTCAGGCATGAGCAGCTCCATCCCTAGGCTGTAAAGGAATGGGAAAAGCTGCTGGGCTTTGGCTTAATAGCTTAAAGGAACCATTGTGGGGGAGCGAGGTCAGCAAAAGGGGATGGCTGTAACCAGTTTGTTAAGAAAGGCGTGTGGACCATGGCAGAGCACACACACAATAGCTCAGTGTCCTCCTCCAGTCTGGCTCAGTCCTTGTCCTACCCTCAGAGCTTCAGCCGGATGATTCAGAATTGGTTTGTGGTTCAAGTGAGTCAATCGGTGTCCTTTTCTGTTGCCTCAACGTCACGTGTGTGCCATCTGCTCCCCACCATGCAGCAAAGTGAAGGCAGAAAATCAATCGCAAATCCATCGCTGCTGGCCCAGGCATCCAAAGGAAAGGAAGCAAGGGTTTAGCTGGCTGTGAGAGGACTCTTCTTCCTCAGACAGAACAGAGCTGTGGTGCACAGGGCAGACACTGTACGCCTTGCCCCATTGCCCTGGTGTGTGGGAAGAAGGAAGATGCTCATATTTAACCCAGGCAGGGCTAACCACAAACTGAGCAGGAGGGAGGTTGCAACCTTTGTTGGTGGGTGAAGTCATGCCATGGCAAAAATCTGTGTCCTGTGGGAAAAGAAAGTGATTTCTGAGCCTTTCTGAAATGTTTTGCAAGTTCTCTGCAGAGCCACTGCAATCTCAAATCAGATCTGCTGGGGATGACCGAAAAATGTGCTTTTGGGCACAGGTTTCCAGCCTGGTGATCCCATGCTCAAGGCATAAATACTCATTGCCCAAAATACTATCAATATTCAGTAACTCCAATGTTTTCCCATTGTCTTGCTGCAGATGACAACGGCATGAGAAGCCACTTGATAAAGCCCACCTGAATTTCCAGAGGGGTCTCTTGCAGTCTCCTAAAGAAGCTAAGCTCCCATGGGATGAGAGTGAAGGTCCCTACCTGACTGCTAACCCACCATTTAAGAGACTAAAATTCAGGAAACTAAATTCATCAGGAAGACTGTGAATAGTAGGAATATTTCTGACAGTATTTCAGTAGGAAAAAAACAAAAGATATAACCATGAAATGCTGCAGAAGGACCTCGCCTGGATGCTCGGTGGCTATAGCAACTTGAAGGGGTTGCCCTGCCCTGTGTGACTTTCTCTTTTAACTGCATGAGCAAGGGGATGCTCCAAGCTGACCATTGCCACTTAGAGTGAAACACAGGGTTTGCGGGGTGTCCGTAGCAGTGTCAGCCCAGTGCTCTGCAGTAGTGAAAACCCAAAAGTCCCCTCTGAAATCTGGAAATCCCTGGGAAAGGAATGGGAGGAAGGAAAAGCAACCACAGCAGTGGCTTTTTTTTTTTTCTTTATTTTAAATGTGCGGTGCTGCCCACAGTTCTGGTTTTCCTGCCTGAGGAGGGACATTATAAGCCTCAGAGTGAGGCAGCAAGGATGACTGGGTAGACCTGAGGCTGCTTAATCCAGAACAGGGGCATGAAGGAGGCATACAATTATAAACTGGAGGTGTTTGTGTCTTCTGCAAGAGCTTGAATGAAGCTGGGAGGGGCAGGCTTAAATGCCAAGCTGTAGTTTCACAGCCCTCCTCTCTACAGGATGTTGCGGATGCTTCTGATTTACACGGGTTAAAAAAAGCAACTGAATACATTTATGGAAGAAAAAGGTGGGAGGATGTGAGAAAATTCACTTGTTGAGAAAGATGAGAGAGTGTCAGTGGGGGCGTGAGGGAATATTTGAGACTTGCAAAGAGCGGAGGTGGAGGCAGGGAGCAGTCTGCTAGGTTCAGGTTATGCTAGGAAGGGGTTTGGGCTGGGGGGAAGCCAGGCTATAGGAGGAGGACGGCTCTGCCGCAGAGAGCAAGAAGCTTCTGTGGGCTGAGGCTTGGGAGAGGGGTTGAGAATGTGGGATAGCCTGGGAGGGGGAAAGGGGCTGCTGGATCAGAGTAGGGCTGTTAGGAGGCTTTGCAGAGGGATGAGGAAGACAAGAAGTGCATTGAATACAGGCTCCTGCTTGCTTTCATCTCTCTCTAGCTGTGCTATGGTCCAGCTGGCAGCTGGGAGGGGGCCATCTCTCATCCCCCTCCTTTCCGCTCTAGCCCCGAGGGGCTCAGTGCACAAAGCCTGGCAGCTCTGAATGCTCTCTGTGTTGTCTGCGCAAACCAAATGCTTCATCCGCGCATGCTGTGGGACTGAGATGGGAGAGCAGCTCTCAGGCAGCTCTCTGGGACTGCCTCGGCAGCAGCATCCACACACCAGGGTCCTGCACCATAAAATGCCCACCCTGCACTGGTGGGCAGACCTGAAAGGGAGATGGTCGATGTCTGGGTTTGGAGGCTTTTGGTCCCTTCCCTGCCAGGATCTGCACAGGATCTGCAAGGATCAGCCCTGCTGTCCTAGCCATGACTCACGCACAATTCATATTTCCCTTGCTTTTCTGGTTTGGGGGGGAGTGAGGGACAGACTCCTAAGTGATGTCTCCTGCTCACTGTGCCACTGGTGGAAGGGACCCGGCATAGGGCTGTGTGGCTGGAGAGCAGGGCAGGAAGAAGCAGACATGGCAAGGAGAGGTGAGGGGTAGTTTCAGAGGTGCTCCAGGGCATAGAGAGGTGCTGAATTAATGATATTTATTTAGCAGAGTCTCCAAAAGGCTTTTAAATCCTGCACAGGAGCCTACAGCTTGTCTTCTCTGCAGGGTTTTATGTGCCTGCCCTTGGTATTTCAGGAGTTAGAGTGACAGCATGGAAGGTTTTCAGTCCTGAAGGAGTTAATTTCTCATGCCTGCAGCATCTGAGCAGTAATTCAGCTGCTGCTTTATATTCCTGAGCCCATCCCCTCCCTTCTGCCATCCCCCTTCTAGTCATAAAAATCCATCTTCCAAGGCACTGAAGGCAGGATCTTGTGCAGGCAGTGCCATGTGGCTATCCTGGTCCTTGCCCCAGTGCTTACTGATGGCCGTGCTCAGCCAGCCACACGCGCCCTGTGCCCTCTTCCACCCAGTCCCTGTCTGTCCTCAGCACGTGCTCTAATTCGGGACTGCTGGCTTGAGTGTGGCGTCATGAGCTGGATGAGCTCAGGCTTTAAGCTATAAAGACTTAAGGGTAGAAAGTCCAGGCGCTGTCTGGGTCTCTTTACTGGGACACCAACACTCAGTTGCATCTGGAAGGCAATGCTGGGCTTAAATGGCTAAAGCCAAAGCACAGAGCATGAGGGGGGTTGGAGGGGCTGTAATCCTCTGCTGACACAACCCTGCAAGAGCCTGGCAGGCAGGATCTGCTGTTACACTATTGCTGTCCTCTCTCATGAGGTTGCACGAGGTCCTCCGAAGAAGGTTGTGTCCTGAGGTGTGGCTTCCTGTTCGGGTCACGGTGTTGCCCATCAAGGAGCTATGCCTGCTATCTGATGTTGGCTGAAAAAACGGGTGGAGGCTTAACTTTTAGCATGGTGCATCTTACAGTCCTAGACCCCACAGTGGGATTTTTCTCAATGCTCTGAGATCAGGCAGCTCCTCCAGCCCAGCCGGCCGCTGCCCCTGAAGAAAGTGGTTTGTACCTGAGATGGCCTGGAGGTGCTACTCCATGTTTTTAACACTGCTTTGTTTTCAGAACCAAGCAAGACCTGCAAAGCCAGTGAGAAGACAAGAGATGGATGCATCCTTGAGGAGACTACCGAGATCTTCAACTGCTCAAGCAAGACATTGTCCCTGGACAAAGGCAGGAAACTACTGGACCTGTGAGAGCTTTCAGTAAGATAAAGCTTCACTCTGTCTATGCATGGCTATGAAGGGTACTTATTTTCCTTCTTACTCTTGGGGCTGTTTGTCAGTTGTATTGTTTTAGCTCTCCTGTCTAATCTTTGCCAAGCCCCCGTAGACAAGAGAAAGGTCAAAGGCTCCAGACAAGGGGAAGGACATTGTCTGCAGTTCTTGTGCTGGAGCAGACTGGGCAGAAAGGCAGAGACAGAGGGTAAAGCCACAGCCCTACACGTAGCTCAGTGCTGGAGTGCCAAAGCAGGGACCTCAAGTCTTATCTTGCAGGGTGCTGCCTCTTGCTGCAATAGTTTACAACAGAATAGTTTACAGTGGCAACAGCTCTGTCCCAGCTTGCAGCTTCCAGGCTTTGAGTTGTTTTCTTTTTAGAATTTAACGTATTTGTAATGTTGAAGTAACTGAGTCATCCATAACAGCCCAGCATCCTCCAGGACCGACACACAGCTTGGTGGCTGTCACATCCCTGCAGGTGGAGGCAGACTGATCCCAGCCCAGGTAGGAGCTGGAGGTACCAAGAGAGTGGAAAAGGAAATAGAGCAGCTGTGAATGCTCTCAGAGAGAAGGCAGATTGGCACCCTTTGATCTGGGAGAGCCACCCAGAGAGGGCTGAGCCAGCCAAGGTGATGCAGCAGGGTCTGGGGGCCTCACAGGGTAGCTGGGGTTGCCCAGCACAGGGCAGTCTCTTTCTTGCAGGAGTTGTGCTGCCCAAGCACTACTGGGAACACTGGTCCCTCCTGGGGTCACGCTGACCCTTTGCAGCTTTTTATTTGAATCCACTTTTATGTTCAGTAATAATATGATTCTATTTTTCATAGCATTTCAAGTGTTCCTGGGGCACGTTATCACATCATGGGTTGGAAGCACTAATAAAAAGCTGGGAGAAGCGAGGAGAAGTCAGCCCAGCAACCCCATGTGGCACGTGGCACAGGCACTGGTCCCCTCCCGGCAGCAGCCGCACTCAGCGGGGCTCTTTGTGTGGGGCACGATGTCTGCTCCCTGCTTCAAATGCACTTCGTGTCTATTATCTCGCTCCCATCCCAGGTGCTCAGCTCCTCATGCAAACCCAGCGGTGCGTGAACCGGAGAGAATAACAGCGAGCGAGCGGCTGCAGACAGGCCCTTGGGAAGCGGTAGGTACGTGCCTGTGCGCAAGAGATTTGTGCTTGAAAGAGGAAAATGCTAATTGTCAGAGGGGAGAGGAGTTGCTCTGGTTCAGCCTCAAGCAGCTGCTCGGGCAGGATGGTGCTGGCTGTGGTGAGGGACTCCCTACACTAAAACCAGGGTGTCCAGTAGAAGCAAGACTTGGACTCCTTCCCTTGGCATCCACCAGCCCCTGCCCGCTAGGGAGGCATGAGGCAGTTGAGAAGGGCAGGTAGGACAATTCGGGCATCATGCCCCTGCCTTCTTGATGCCTGGGGCATCAGAGGGCCCCTTCTGGGGCCAGAAACTGTGCAACCTTCACATCAGGGTGGTGGTGGGCTCTGCCAGGCTGGTAGGTGCAGGCAGGAGTTGCCTTTGCACACCCAAATGCCCACAGCTGCATTTAGCAGGCTTGGAAAGCTGTGAAATGAGAAAGAGAAATCAGGATACATAAGCTGCACCCAGGCCAGCCTGGAGCCTTGCCTGAGAACTTTGATTTCCTTGTAACTTCCCTTACTATAAAGCCTTCTTTCATGGTTTTGCAGCTGGGGGAAAGTGATGCTCTGGTAGGATCATGTTATTGTAATGGTTTGTATGTACAGAAAATGGAGTTATAAACATTATTTTTTGGTCCAAAAATGTGATCTTGACTTTCTTTGCCTCCATATCATAACTTCAGTGGTGTGGATGAACCTGGATCATTGTGACACTGAGCTGCAGGGACCTCGTCTGGGCTGGGATGAGCTGCTGGGGAGCTGGAGCAGCATCACAACTGCCTGTAGTGGGCTGGGTGCTGCCAGCATGTCCCAGGAGGAAGCTGGAACCCCTTTTCTCTGCACAGAAAATCCCTCTCAGCAAACCTGGTCTGGTCCCTGGGAGCCCTGGTCTCTGTGGAGTGGGCTCTGGGCGATGGTGTCCCCCCTTCCCAAACAAGCCAGGCAGGTGGGAAGCTGGTGAGAACAGAAGCCACCCTCACCACCTAAATACTTGCTGTGATGGATGTCCCCCAGGGATAAAACAGTAACCAGAGCCCTGCTCACTCCACTTGAGCCATTCTTTTCCCCCAAAAGTATGTATGTACCCATGTGGCAGCTTTGTGACTGCAGCGTCCCTCCTGGTGAGCCATGGATGGGTCCTTCTGCCCTTGCTCTCACCTGAGCAGCGCCAGCTTGGCCACCAGCTGAGCTGAGGTTGACCCAGTCAGCAATCATCTGAGCTGCAGCTCCTTGCTGGGATGAAGGACACTTTCTCCCAGATGGCCGCTTCAGAGGGTCAAATGCTTTGCCACGTGCTGGTGGCCCTGGTTTTGTCCAGGAAGAGTTTGTCCATGTGACTGGTTTTGTACATGAGGCTGGAGCAAAGGGTGAAAGGGTGGACACCCAAGCCCAGGCTGCGTTCCTTGTTGTGGAGCCAAGTGCATGTTACAGTAGCTGTTCTGCTGCTGAAATCCTGTTGACATCTCATGGTAGGTGTCCCATGGGGTGTCCAAATTCCCCTGTGATCAGCCTTGGCCCCCTCCTGCCAAGGGCAGGGCTGCCTTTATCCCTTGGCTCTGGGGCAGGAAGCAGCTGCTGATCCCTTCCCTGCCACTGTGGGTTTAGAAAAGGGGTGGTGGGACGTCAGCAAGGGGACCCTTGGTATCCCCTGGAGCTGCTCCAGCCCATCCTGCTGCAGGGAGCTGCCACCAGCATCTCCTCGTCATCCCTGGTCCTCCTCCCTGCCTTCCCTGTCCCCACACAGGCTTGGGGGGACAGGGCCATCAGTCTAAGCCTGTGCCCCAAAATGTTCCTGCTGCTTCCCCAGCCCCCTTTCCACTTCAAGGTGTTCCTGTTGCTGCGGCAGGCATGAGACAGAGCCAGTGCTGGCTCCACAGAGCTTTCAGGAGCTGGTCCCTGCAGGCATGGACACAGGGGACTGCAGGGATAATTTAAAAACGAGGGCAGAGACCTGATTATTGCCCTAGTTTGTGTCGAATCTCCATTCTTCTTTTTTAGCAGCTTTTTTGATGAGCTTGTCAATGACAAGTTGCTAATTGGGGACTGGAAGGCCCTGAATTGGGGTAGTGGGACAGAGAGCAAGGTCTCCTGGGGCACCCCATGGCTCAATGTACCCATGTTGTCCTGCGTAAATGGGGGGGGAGGAAAAGAGCTGAGATAAAATAATTGTCTAAACCTGGCTCTGGGCCTGATCAGGGGGATGAAGGAAAGCTGGGCTGGGGCAGCCTCAGAGGGGCCACAGGGCTGATGCATGGTGAGGGGGTGAGGACATCCCAAAGCTCTGCAGGGGCCAGCAGAGACTCCATGGGCTTCAGCAGGGAGAAGCATGGTGTTGCCTTGGAGAGCTGCAAGAGGTAGGGGGAGGATTTCTGGTTTCTAACAACCATA
>NW_010197363.1:0-10402 GCF_000695765.1 Mesitornis unicolor | reverse complement strand
CGCCACCCTGCACCTGGCAGGGAGCGCTTCCAGCCACCCCCGAGCCCACCCCAGCCATGGCTCATGGGTGGGCAGCACTGGTGTGTCACCACTGCCATGGGGAGCAGAGCCTGCCTGGTGTCCCCCCGCCATGGGAGGGCTGTCCCAGGGTGCTTGGGGTGAAGGAAGCTGCCTCAGGTGGATGAGCGACCACGTTTCCTTTGTGTTACCAATCCGAGTGAGTGGATGGGCTGGGCCAACCGTCCCGAGGGTGCCTGTGAGCGCCAGGGATTCAGGGGTTAAATCAACACGCCAGAAATTGAGGAAGAAGATGAGGGAATAAGGGATGCTACTAAACCTCTCGTGATGCCAAGCCATGGGAAAATGGAACGAGGCAGCGTGAGTCACTCACCGGAGAGGAGCAGCATCGCACGGGGGAGTCAGACAGGAGGAGAGACCTCCCCTGCGGGCAGGGCAGTGAAGGAGCGCAGCGGTGAGTCCTGCTGGGACCTGGGGTGGTGGGCGAGTCAGAGGGGTGAGGGTGGGCACACCTTGAGGGTGGCCTGTGGTAAAGGGCTGGTGGTGACACCAGGACACGGCTTGGGTACCGTTCTGCTCTGGGAGTGCACCTCCCCTAAAGGTGTTTGTTGAAGGAAGAGTCTCTGAACATCATCGTTACCAGTCTAGATGGGTTTTGCCATCTTAATTTGTGGTGGGTCACCCAAAGAGGACTCGTCGTGGCCGTGGGATCTGGGTTTCTGTGGCACTGCTGCTGCCCCATGTTGTATTGCTGCTGTAGGCATTGGTGGAGGTGTTCTGACATCAAAACCTGTGGGAGTTTTTCTGGCTGCGGTGGTTTCTGTGACAGACAGATGCAGATGCTATAGAGAGGGACTTTATGTTAATTATATATTAAGACATGTAATCTGGTATTGCTTATACATTTTGTGCAGGGTTGCTAGCAAAGATTGTCACCTCTCCTGAGCCGTGGGAGCAGCAGATAACAGTGGTGTGGGCTGTTACGATTTCAGGACTCCAGTTTGCTGGTGATGGAGAGCGTCTCTTCTTCCCCTTCACCCTTCCCTGCCGGTTCCCCCACCGTGCAGTCAGAGAATGCCACTGCCCAAGACTACTCGGGCCTCCAGAAGAGCATGCACGTCCTCTCCATGGTGGTGTACAGCATCGCCTGTTTGCTGGGGGTGACAGGAAACGGCCTCGTCATCTGGATTGCAGGCTTCAAGATGAAGAAGACGGTGAACTCCGTCTGGTTCCTCAACCTGGCCATTGCCGACTTCATCTTCACCTTTTTCCTGCCCCTCAGCATCGCCTATACCGCCCTGGGCTTCCACTGGCCGTTTGGGAAGCTCCTGTGCAAGCTGAACAGCACCATCGCCTTCCTCAACATGTTTGCCAGCGTCTTCCTCCTGACGGTCATCAGCATGGACCGCTGCGTTTCTGTGGCCTTTCCCGTCTGGTCCCACAACCGCAGGAGTCCGGAGCTGGCGGCCAGAATCGCGCTGGGGACGTGGGTCGTGGCTCTGCTCCTCAGCTCCCCGTACCTCGTTTTTCGGGACACCGTGGTCAGCTCCAGGAACATCACCAGCTGCTATAATAATTTTGCGCTGTCCGACGACTACACGTCCGAGGCGACGCGGAGGCTGTGGAGGATGCGGCATAAAGTGATGATCGTAACGCGATTTTTATGCGGGTTCCTCATCCCTTTCACGGTCATTCTCATCTGCTACAGCATCGTCGCTGTCAAGCTGAAAAGGCGGCAGTTAGCCAACTCTGCGAAGCCGTACAGAATCATCATTGCCGTCACCGTCTCGTTTTTCCTCTGTTATTTCCCCTATCACGTCTTCTCCTTGCTGGAAATATCCAAAAACTCTTCCAGTCACGAGATGAAAATGGCCCTTTACATAGGGATCCCCTTGGTTTCCAGCCTTGCTTTCTTCAACAGCTGCATCAACCCCATCCTGTACGTCTTTGCGGGGCCGGATTTCAAGGAGAAGTTTCGCCAGTCCATCCTGTCAACCTTCGAAGGGGCCTTCAGCGAGGAGTCGGTGCTGGGCAGCCTGACCAGCAGGCGAAAGTCCAGGTCTGCTTCGGAAGCGGAGGTCCCCAGGGCCTGAGCAGGTGCTGGTGTGGAGGGGGCAGCTCTTTTCTCTGCAATTTCCCCTCGTTTCAGAGCAATAATCACAGGACTGGGGGGCTGCAAAGGGCCGTGCACGCCGAAAATGTGCGATGTGATGTTTTGGAGGTGTCTCAAACACAGGATGGAAATGAAACAACCATCTGGAGCTGCAGCAGGGTGGGAAAGTCAAAGGACATTTTGCTTCTTGTGCCACTTCCTTAGCTGCCCTATTTCCTTGTGCCTTTTCCATCCTCTATGGATGAGTGGCAAAATGTTCCCCTCGCTGGCCGTGGTCGCCAGTCGTCAGATGTCATTGCCTCAGCGCTGCTCATCTGTTGCAACTTCCGATTTTTAACAGGGAACCCTTTATAAAATGTGCTGGGTTTGTGACTCCTGCTGACAGAGCTCCCTTTACTTCCCTCTCCTGCTGGGGCTCCCAAGGAGAGAGCTCTTGGGTGCTCTCCACACTGCCACTCAGCCCAGGATCACCTTGTACGTGTCCAGGGGAGGCATTTGGGGACAAATCCTGCTTGTATCTCCATTGGGTTCAGCTGCCTGCAGTGCATTTACACATGGTGAGCCAAGGGGAGCTTTTCTTCCCTGTCCTTACCAGCTTTTCCTGGTAGCTCATCTCTGCTGGGGTTCCACCAGGGGGCAAAATAGGGTGCAGCTGCATCGATGGACTTCGGCTGTGCTGGAGGTGGATGGCTGCACCAGCATTTTGGCTGTCCAGAGGAGAAAAGGAGGGAGAGGAGAGTTATTCCAGAAGTCCCTTGTAATTAAATCAGTAAAAAAAAATAGAGAAATCCTTTCCCATGCATCATTCCAGGCTGATGCACAGGCTGCTAAAGCTTAAGGAGAAAATAATTTTAAAAAAGGAGCCAGAATATAAAGTGGGATCCATCCAGAGCACTCTTGCATGTGCATCTTTTAAAGAAACAGGGCTAAATGAAATGGCTATATGGGGTTTTTTTTGGGATCTGGAATAACTAGTAAGACACTCATCTTTTCTCTCTCCAGATGTGTGGCAGGACAAATTACTGGTTGTGCTCCAGTTACTCAGGTTTGATGTACAGTGTAACTATTTCTGAGCAATGCTTGTCTGTGGTTGTGTTTGAGATGCTTCTGGCCCTTAAATAGCGGAGATCTGACATTGTGTGCTGTTGGTGGATGAATATTAAACCCCATTAAACTTACGTAAAAGGTATCCAGCCTGTTGTGTTGCCTGATAAAACACTTGTTGAGCCAACCCGACTGAGCACGCTCATCTTTGGTGATAGAACAACTACATAAAAAGATTCAATACCCAGAATTTGGGAACCGCTGGCATTAGCAGCAACTCTCACTACTGCAGTAGACAGGGCTCGACCTGGGTGCACAGGGCACTCTGTCCATGTGGACCTGATTGCCAGCGTGCAGTTCTGGCTTATCCTTGGGTTTCAGACCTTTTGGGACATTTGAAAACCAGTGGTCTGGGGAAGAAAGAAGAGCAAGTGTGGCTGAGCTGGGGCTGATCCAGTTTCGTATTTGTCAACTGCTCATGGTGAAGATGGTGGGGGTTTTCTTCCCAGGCTTGATCAGACTCTGAAACTCCTTCATTTCCAGAAGTAGGAATTGTTGGCGATGTAAAAGGGATTGGCAGGGTGGAAGTGCTGCCATTCCCAGCCCATCCTCGGCCGCTGAATGAGGTGACTGTACCACACCTCCTGGTCTGCACAGTCTGCCTGTAAAGTGGCCCAGGCTACCACTTATCCCACTCTTCCTGCCAGAAGCGTTGAAGCCTCGCTGCTCTGATGGCTGGAAAATCTGAGCCCCAGCCCAAACATAGGAATTTACATGTCCCTCTATTCTGCATGGATGACATTACCGAGCGAGAGCTGTCACTTGAACGTGTGAGAGATTAATTACGGGTCTGCTGGGCCACGCAATATTAAATGAAGGTCGTGATCCTAAAGGCATGCATGTATTTAACCTTAAATTCATGCGTAAACCCGCTGAGAACAGGGAACGTAAGGAGACCATCCATATGTCAAGCATGAGCGAACAGAGAGATTTACCCTTTGCCACAAATTGCTGCCTGTCATCCAGATAAAACTGCAATGTTTGCTATGCAGCATGCAACTCCGGGGCTATTTACTTGCTCCTGCTGGTAAACTCCAGCATCGATTGCCGTGTCAAGGTTGTGCAGGGCAGCGTTTGCTCTTTCTGGTTTTCCTTATCTGTTTGCAGAGCCCACGTAATTCCTTGTGACAGGAGTCTCTGAGCACTGGACCAAGGCCTCGGACTCCTGTTGTGCCTCTCCTCACCCCCGCACCCTTGAAGGTCAAGACTTGAAGTATCGACCTGGCTCGTGGTAGGAAGGAAAGCAATTTTCTGGGTCATTTGGACATCCAAGGTGGGTACAGGGTTCCCATGGGACAACACGATTTATAGGAAGCAGAGATTTAAGGAATTACCACTGGAATACCAATAGGTAACCAACCTACAGAGCACCATTTCCTCCCCAGCATCCCAGTCAAACCCAGTGTGCCAACTCCATCCGGCTCCAGACCCGAGACCAAGCTGGTCTCTCTCTCTTACAATATCCCTCCCAAAACTTGCTCTCACTCCAAGCACCACTTTATTACACCTAAGCAAAACAGCGTGTTTTAACAAAGCTGAAAATCTCCCTGTGTGATGAGGAAGCTTTCACCCAGCCATTCCTGAGACCATTTGCCAAAAAGAGGAAGCAGATGTTTTATCCTGTAACACAGCCATTGCCGTGTTCCAGGACGTGTTTGAGATAGGGATGGGTCTGTCATCCCAGCTCTGATCCCCAGCCAGTGTGCAATGGGAAATGGTGCTGACATCAGTACGGCGTCAGGCTGCCAAGGGACCGCTTCCAAGATAAATCTCCCATTGTATCGCGTTCCCTTGTGTTCAGACCCTCTCGTTATCACGGTGATCACTGTGACAGCCCCTCATTCCTCACTGGAAGGCAGGGTGGTCATTCTCTCTGGTACGTGTGTTTGTCATGTGCTTATCTAAAAAAGCTTGAATGAAGAAAAAAAAGAGATTTCTTTTTTTTTTTATTCCAAAGGTACGCAAACAATCCAGAGAGGTTGACCGACTCTTTTGGCAGCTGTGCCCCGCTCTGACGCAGCTTCGCTCTCAAGGCTCTTCTGGATGCGATGGGATGGGTGGAACAGCCTGAACCCCTCGGTATTTGCAGTCATTGAGAAAGGTCCTGAACCCGCTGCCTCGCTGGTGTGAGGCCTCATTGGTCCGGCAGAGGGGCCGATCCGACAGCTCAGCTCCTAAAAACACCAGGCTGGGGTGGGCAGGGCCACTGGGGCCTGTGGGGTCCAGCCAGAGCCATCGGAGCCTGTGGGGTCCAGGCTGTGCACAGGGGAGAGAGAGAATAAGCAGGTTTTGGTAGTCAGAGTGTTTGGTGTGAATTAGGAGACCAGGGTGAGCAGTCTGGTGAGGTCATTAATGCTTTGGTGTTGGGCAAGGTAAATAGAGAATCACCAAAATATCTTGGTGAAGAGCTCAGAAAGAGTTGGCAGGTGATTTTTCCTTCTCCTGATTCAATCACAGGCCTAAGTGGCACTGGATCAGCATTCCAGGTTTGGTCAGACGAGGGTGTAGCAGGATGGTAAGATGTTCTAACGTCTTTAAGCAAGAGAAAGTAACTGTGGTGCTTTAATCATGCCGAGGGACAACCACGGTGTAACTGGGTCTTGTGACACTGCTGCTTCTGTCATGAAGACAGGATCTGAGAGGAAGATGTATCAGGAATCTCAAGGAGGTGAAGCCAGGGGTGTACTGCAGCATGAGGAGGTCCTTGACAGCTGTGGATTATTGCTAAATCCAGCAGTTCTGCACTGTTTTAGCAAAGAAGGAAAGTCAGGGATCTCAACAGGAGCTGTCGCTGCCTTGCTTTGGAGAGAGTACTTTGAGCAGGTGACTCCGGAGCTGCAGAGATATCAGGGAGGAAACCAGCCAAGGAGAACATGGCCAGTGGTAGCTCAAGAGGAGGAGGCGTTTTGTCCTTGGTACCTGGATGAGAGCATGGAAATAGGAACTGGGGTCAGAATAGTGAAGGGGAAAGAGGGAGGAAGGAGTGGCAGCTACGCTTGAAAGTAGCAGCTGTGCATGGTGTGTGCAAATGAATGGGAGGGAAACTGCAGCAGGTGAGGAAGTTCTCGTTAAGGAGAGCTTAATGAGACAATAAAAGCCTCTGTGAAACGTAGCAGTCCCTGTGCTTTTCCTCTGGTGAGACTTTCCTGGTGAGTAAAATTTTTAAGTGTCTCACTCTTGAGCTTGGGGAATTGAGTTGTTGATAAGGTCAAGCAAAAGACAGCGCGTGGAGGTTTGAGAGCAGGACTTCTGCCAGAGCTTGCTGAAATCAGGCAGGATTGTATGGCAAGTTAGAGGACCAGCATTGGTAAAAAAGGTTCTCTGTGAAGGAGAGATACTGGTAATAGTGTTCGTAAGTGGCACAGGTCAAGCCTTACCTGGGTCTTCCCAGCTTTTCTGAGCATAGCAGCCAGGTGAGGGTCCCACCTGCTGATCCAGGGCTGGCCCTGATGGGCACCAAACTGGGAAGGGAGCAGGGTGCTCTTTGCTGGTTGCACTTTGCTCTCCCCCTGCACCATCCCCAACTTCTGGTTAGCTGTATGGGGCAGAGCTGGTACCACATCTTTCTTTACCCCTCCCAGTCTGTGTCTGTGCAGCCGTGCATGTAAAGCACAGGGGATTTTTTCCTGTACTGAATTAATCTTCAATTTGCAAGCCTGCTCTGCAGTGACCAGTGACTCACTCAAGCCCTGCCTGTATGTTCACTAAACACCAGTACAGGGCACGGTGTGTGCTCGCCCTCTCTGTTTGTGGAGATACAGCTTAGTGCAGTAAATGGTGAAGTCACGCTAGGACCCTGTAGGTAGAACTGAGAGGAATGGGGTGTTTGGCATTAACTGTGTGTTCAAATTCCCTGAAATGACACAACTCCACTGTCCAGTTCAACTGCTTTTGTCTAAAAGCAAACTGAAGGGCAAACCACACCTGTAAACAGATGATGGACATTAACTGGCTGTTACACAGACTTTGCAGGACAAAAACTGCATGCAAACCCAGCAAAGAGAATCGGTGAACAAAGCAAAAGGCGCTGCTGCTGGTTCTTGTTTCAGTGTTTGCTCAAATCCTCGCCTCCCATCCAGCTTGAGACGTTTGTCTGTGCAGTGACCTGTTAAATGCTGGGTATTTCAACAAGGCTCTCGTCTCTTTGTTTGAAGGCTGGTTGGAGATAACCTCCTGCCTGTGCTGAAGCTGATGCAGCAGATCTGTTAGTCGGTGCAGACTGACCTGGAACGGAGAGCGCGGTTAGAAACAGGAAAACAAGCTGAGCCTGGTGAGTCTTTCAGTCAAAGCTTCGTGACTCAGGAGGAGCAGGGCTGCAATAACATGAGTCAATGCCTGTTTCCTGCAGATGACCAAGCCTCGGGCAGGCACTAATATTTAATAAAGCAATCACAGAGTGTTATCTACTTACATAGCCCTTCACATAGATAAGACATGCTCTCCACTCCAGGGCCTTTTTCTAAGGCACTTTGGTTCCCAGACACGGGGAATGCTATTTTCCAGATCAATCCCAAGTAACGATAAAATTTAATTATAAAATTACTCTTCCCTCTCTTGATTCAGAAATACATTTGGAGCTGGGTAATAGCCAAGCCAGCATCTTCTGGAAATGAGATGCAGCCTCTCCTGAGGCAGGGGAGGAGGTGGTGGCCTTGGGGCTGTGCTCAGTGTGGGCTGCAGAACCTCACAGTGTGCTCAGAGGGGTTGGGTAGGGTAGAGGATGCTTTTGGGATGGACCAACCATTGGCAAAGACCAAATCTACTCATAGCTCCATTTGGATCACATCAAGAGGTTTCTTTGGTGTACCAGGTCTGGTAATTCTTGCTGTCAGATGGTTTGGTAGGTGAGTTTTAATATCCACCTTTTTTAATGAAACCAAGCCAGAACAAACAAAAAAAGCCAACCTGGTTGAGCAGTGATGGATGAAGCTCAGGAGATTTGGATGACAGCAGCATTTGTCTTCTCTCAGGTGATGGATGCAGGCTGTCGTCCAGCCAAGCACTGGATGAGCAGTGCCCTTCACCTTGGCTGGACTAGGTGTGGGGTTTTTGGGGTTTTTTTTGCACATCTCTGCTTGCCAGGGTTGCATCTGGATTCAGAACAATAAATCTCTGCGACCAAGTATATTTGCCCCCAACCATTTTTCAGAATTCCTTAGATGACTTCTAATTGAATAGCTGTAAATGAAACAAAATCTGGGCGCTCGTTTTGGAGCAATGATTTGTTAAACTGTTAGCATCTGGCTAGCATATTGCAAAAATTAACAAACCCCCTTTCCTTGGGAGGTGAGATTTAAACTCACATTCCTCTGACCAGGAAAACAGAGGCAGGGAAGAAATTGGTTTGCTCTGAGAAAACAAAGGCAGTAGCTTTAGCAAAGGGATCAGAAGACAGGATCTTTCAGTTCCCGGTCCTGTGGTTCGTTTAAGCAATGTCAGGAATTTGGGGCAGCATGAATCAAGTAGTCAGCAAATTCTGGATGTCCTAGGGTATTGAAAAATGCTTCTGGGGAAGGCTGCTAATTGCATTATGGGTCAGTGCTTCACCATGTGTTGTTTCTAGCTGTTCTTCCTCAAACTGCTCTGCCATATCCGCCTGTAGTAAAATCTGCAATGAAGACTGAGGCGAAGAGAGAAATCTCTGCAGTTCTGCAAAAAGGCTAACAAAAAGCTCAAACCCCACTTCTCCTCTGTCCCCAAAGCCCCAAAATAAAACAAAAAAGAACCTACTAGCATCAACCACCCTGAATCAACTGTGGAAGCACCAGCCTGTAAGCAGAAAAATAGATGGAGAGTGGTGGGGGTGGTGAGGTGGTAGGAGAGGACAGGTCTATTTTCTTGCACTGTAATTTGGAAAAGACTCCAGGAAAGGCGGAGGATCATTGCTGCGTCTCTGTGAGGGTACAAATGGGCTTATGGCCTCTTTGCTCACATATTTCAAACAGATGTCTTCGTTTTGGGCGAGCGCTACAAGTAGAGTGCACTACATCTGGCAGCTGCTCAGCGGCTCCAGGTTAAATTGCTTTCCTTTCCCAGTCTGTCAAAAGGGAAGGGGAAAAAAGAAAAAAGAGACAAGTGATGAAGTGTTGGAATGCAAGAAGCAATGAGGAAATGCCGTGAAAGACGGGGAAATGCTGGCATGTGGATATTTAAAATGGAAAATACAGCTTGTAATGGCAGAAACTGCTGCTTCAAAACATGAATCTAAATGTTGTCCTTTTGCAGGCGTGTTTGGTCAGCAGTCCTGCTTGCTGTGGCTTTTCTTCCTCTTTCATGGGAAGGTCAGCACACTTGCTGGGCTGCTCAAGTCAAGGCCTTGCTCCAATGCACCCTGCAGTCCAGGAATATTTACTTGCTTTTTGTGAGGAAAGCTGCAGCAGAGAGCACCACCTGACTTGTACTTTTATGCTAAATGCTCAAATTCTGATCCATAAAATGCTGTTGATATTGGGCACACTGAAAAGTGTAATTTAAAATGGCTTCTAGCTACCCAGTTAGTGTGAAAACGTGGTGCTTGTTTATTTACTTAGGAGGTGGGGACCTGGCTTTACCCTCTGGAGTGTGAAGGGTGACTGGAACTTTGTCAAAGCAGTGAAAAGACACAACTTTTGGCACGGGTGCTGTTCTGTGATAAAGCTGGGATTTAAAGAAGGCGACTAAAATCAGCGTCCTGCTGCAGATGTCAAATGCATCTTCATCCAGTTTAACCTGTGTATGTTGCAAGGGGGACCCTGATAGGGAATGCTGGACAAATGGTGTATGCTTTTGACTGTGTAACGGAACTGAAAGACCACTGATGTTTTATTTTCTTAATTTACTTTCCAGATAAACATCCTTTTCTACAAACGCTTCTGGATACAATGAGAACAGCCAGCTGGTACCCCACTGCCCGGTGGGGATGGCAAGACACAAAGGCGGTGTCTCCTGCCGTGTGGTGGTGTGTGGCCGCCCTTCTGACAGGGATGCAGATGTGGGAGCTCTGAAACCCGGCACCTCGCACACATCCGTTGGTTTACGCTGTACGGACTTTGCATCGGAGCTCTCCCAAATCTGACGGGGACTGTTACCCACCCATTGTGCCCTTTCATTTTTTAGGGAGGGGGGATGCTGAAATGCAGCGTCGGTGCTGGGGGTCCCCACACTGTGTCCCCTTTCCAGCATCGCAGG
>NW_010197362.1:0-246 GCF_000695765.1 Mesitornis unicolor | reverse complement strand
CCGGGGATGAGGAAAAGGCTGAGGTACTTAATGGCTTCTTTGCCTCAGTCTTTAGTAGGAAAACCAGCAGTACTCTGGGTACCCAGTCCCCTGACCAGGAAGACAGGGATGGAAAGCACAGTGAAGGCCCCATAATCCGTGAAGAGGTGGTTAGCGACCTGATACACACCACTTTGACATAGACAAGTCTACGGGGCTGTATGGGCCTGGCCTGACACAGCGTGAATTAAATGCCTCAAAGCAGGT
>NW_010197361.1:0-887 GCF_000695765.1 Mesitornis unicolor | reverse complement strand
GAGGGCTTTTCCAACCGAGCGATTTTGTGATACTGTGAAAATTGTCCCAAATGAAGGAAGAGGCAATGACCAAAAAAGCCCAACCCATACCCCTGCTCCCTTATTTTCCTAAATCTGCCATCCTCAACTAGCACAAGAAAAGCACCAGGGCCAGAAAAACCACACAGTTCTATCCTTTCTAGTCATTCTGACTCAAGTTACATTACAGAAAACTATTCTTACAGCAACAAAGCCCACCCATAATACAGAACGGGAAATAATAGCTCAGATTGCTTTCCTTTCTATCACTCACCATTAAAAATATAGGCAGCATTCAGTGCTATCTGTCTCTGCTGCAGCACATTCAAGTAGAACGTTGCTCTGTCCCGAACTTCGTCATCGCTGTCCATCATGCACCTGTTTTGGGCAACAAGAGGACAGCAATCAGCCAGCTCAGGACATCAGGAGAGATGAGCTAAAAATGGGACTGACCAGAGCTCCCTCAACAGATTGTCACATTCTGCAAAATAAAAAGCGTTCAGACAACACACTATTTGAAGTTTAACTTCAAGTTTATACGCGAGTGTTGCATTAGAAAACTAAAACTAAAGAAGATGTGTATATGAATTGTTAATAGCACGTACATTTCCTAGATTATAAAATATGCAGCTGCATTTTATAGCTAATAATTCTGATAGGCACTTTTTTTTTTTTAAAGATTTCTTTCATAATACAACAAAAGCAGGAGAAATGTGCAATGTGCATCTGCAGCCCAGAAATCCGACCACATTCTGGGCTGCATCACAAGAAGTGTGGCCAGCAGGGCCAGGGAGGGGGATTCTGCCCCTCTGCTCTACTTTCATGAGACCCCCACCTGCAGTACTCCATCCAGTTCTGGGTCCCCCAGC
>NW_010197360.1:0-14764 GCF_000695765.1 Mesitornis unicolor | reverse complement strand
ATAATAATAATAATAATAATAATGATAATACCACCAATTAATTGTAGCAAAAATAGGAGCAAAGATAATAAAGCAAGAAAAGTGAACAGAAGCCCCTGGCTGTACGCCAATGAAAATACAAGGGAGGGGTAAGCTTCAGGAGCTGAGATGGGCTGTAAACATGAAGGGAAGGGAAGGGAAGGGAAGGGAAGGGAAGGGAAGGGAAGGGAAGGGAAGGGAAGGGAAGGGAAGGGAAGGGAAGGGAAGGGAAGGGTCATCCCCATTAAATTCCCCAATTTATAGCGAGTGTGATGTTTGTGGGATAGAATACCTTTTTATTGGTCCATTTGGATCACACCTGGATCAACTGTCCTGGGTCACCTGTACCAGAGAATTCCAAACTTTCACTTTTCCCCCATCCTTTTGTGCAGAGAGAAGAAAAAAACTTCCAAATGAAACTCTAACAACAAGTACAGGTGAAAGACTGAAAACCAAACCTTGAAAAATTTTAATATCTGCTGGCAAGAATAAAAATAAAAAAATCTCATCAGCTACTATAAGGAAAATAAATCTATCTCAGCAAAACAAGGACAACTTTACACATAATAAGCTGAATGAGACTGTTTTATTTTGGGAGCAAATGAGGACAGCATGGAGTAAGAACTGCATGAGAAAATCTAACAAGCAAGATTTTATTGGTGGAGATCTGTGAGTTATTGATAACTGGACAATAAATAAGGCAGCTAGTGTAAGTAATTGTACTGGTTTTGGCTGGCATAGTGTTAATTTTCCTCATATGCTGCTGTGTTTTGGATTTGTGACCAAAACAGTAGGGCTGAGCTGCCTACCAGGGTTAAACCACAACAGTAATCAATTAAGATAATAAAAAACAACTTGGTGAAGTAGAACGGTTGCTAGGAAAAACCAGAGATTTTTATTTATATAGTCTGCCTTTGGACATCTTTTGTTCCCATCAGTTTTCCATTCAGCATTTTCCATTCAGCTTTCTGGAGTACTCAGAGCTACGGCTGACAATTGGTTCCAGCTCAGCTCTTGATAAGTAGTACAGCCATTTAAAACACTTGGTAGACAAAAAGGGACAAAGATTATAGTTTTAAAAACCCACGGTGGCAACTTGTGCATTCTCTCTCAGCCATTTCTCCTGTTGTTGTTGCTGTGAATAGAATGGGCTCCTACTGTGACATTTCTTTCCTTTTTCCATCAATCTTTGTCTTAAAAATGGGAGTTAGAGTCGTTAAGTGTCACAGTCCCTACTGTGCAGTTAAAATAACCTCCTATGAATGCTGAGATTTAACTGCCTGCTGGGACTATGTAAGGCTTTCTAAGGCCTCTGAAAAGAACACAAGATAGCAACACAGGTTTCTGGAGAGATGTTTTATTCAAACTCGAGTAAAGTTATGCAAGACTTCTATTTTGTACTTTGGATGTGATTTGAAAACACATGCTAGCAAGGGACATTGAAGATGGATAGCTATGGTGAGGTCTTTATCATCATATCCAAAGTAGTACGTAAAGGGTGATTTTGGCTTTTACTCCCTGTAGAAAATGTATTTTTTAAAATCCATATCTTGAGAAAGACTTTTTCATAAGATTGAAGAGCTACATCATAGTCATAGAATTGGTGTAAATTTTCAGCAGACCTCACATTTGTACTCCAGTAAAGTAAGCCAGTATAAGCAGCTCAGCAGAAAGGGACCTGGAGGTGTTTGTGGACAGCAGGATGACCATGAGCCAGCAATGTGCCCTTGCTGCCAAGAAGGCCAATGGCATCCTGGGGTGTATCAAAAGGGGTGTGGTTAGTAGGTCAGAGAGGTTCTCCTTCCACTCTACTCTGCCCTAGTGAGACCGCATCTGGAATATTGTGTTCAGTTCTGGGCCCCTGAGTTCAAGAAGAACAGAATATTAAGAGTTGGAAGGGACTTCGAAAGTTCATCCAGTCCAACCCCTGCCAGAGCAGGATCACCCAGACCAGGTCACACAGGAACGTGTCCAGGCAGGTTTGAATGTCTGCAGAGAAGGAGACTCCACAACCTCTCTGGGCAGCCTGGTCCAGTGCTCTGTCAGCCTCACAGTGAAAAAGTTTTTCCTCATGTTCAGATGGAACCTCCTATGCTCCAGCTTGCTCCTATTGCCCATTGTCCTTTCATTTGACATCAGAGAGAAGAGCCTGGCTCCTTCCTCCTGACACTCACCTTTTACATATTTATAACCATGAATGAGGGCACTTCTCAGTCTCCTCTTAACCAAGCTAAAGAGACCCATCTTCTTCAGCCGCTCCTCATAAGGGAGATGCTCCACTCCCTCAATCATCTTTGTGGCTCTGTGATGGACTCTTTGAAAAAAAACCCACAACAAAAAACAAACCAAACCAACCAACCAACCAAACAAACAAAACCAAACCAACAAAAATCTGGCCTCTTTCACTTAGCTATTTCTGTTATCCAGCTTTGAAAACTGGTGCAGATTAGTTTTGAATTTGAAAAGGAGTGGTTTTTAAGGAAGATGTATTAGTTGATGGCAAAAAAACTCATCAGCCTTCTTCACTGAGGAATGTATTCAATCCAGTATGTAGTCACTCTTTGCTGTCATGCTGCAGGAAATTTCTGCCATGGAAACTCAAGAAAATGTTCTCAAATATTTAACAACAGAATGAAAAATAATTTTATGTTAAACTTCCTGTCATTACCTGACTATAATTCTTCCACTGATACTAATGGCTTGGGCTCTACTGTCTGCTCACTGCTAAGAGTATTTCTAGTGATTTTGTTGTCTCTGCCTTGCCCTGTGTGTAGTGACACAGAAGTCCCTTTGAAGCTTTGCCACAAAATGTGTGCTCAGTAACAAATGAGTGAGGTTTTGTCATTTGTGTGCCAATATGACAGATACAATAGCATGCCTGCTTCTTTAGCCATTAGATCTGAAGACTTCCTCAGCCTATGAATTGCTTTTTCCCCTCGGTACATATGCTTTATTCATACACCTCTTACTGTACCCCCTATCTAGTTCTTCAGGAACCCTCTTAGCAACAAGATGACTCATCCCATACCTCTTCTTTGTCTACACTAATACCTCTCAATATGCATTCTTTATCTTGTCTTACCTTCAAGTGAAGTTTTAATGTAGTTTTCATATTACACTGCTTATTTATAATGACAACTTAGCTAGTATAAACCTGGGTGAAGTAATAGGACACGCTGCACAATATTAACACTGTTTTTGATTTAGGTGACTCTCCAGGACCATTTCTTATTTTACACCTGTTTCACCTGTTGACATTATAACATCTCATCATTGGAATCCTCCAATGGTGACAGTGACAAGAAATGAGAAATGGAAGTGTTTGTTCTTTCCAGTTAGCTTTCTGATGCTCTTGATGCATTAATTACAAGTACCTGAAGTCCCAAAATGAGTGCAAAGGCTCTGTGTGTTTTGCCTTGTACAGCTACACAGATCCTGAACTGTTTTTCTGCTTGTATATGGTTGGTTGGTTGCAGTGTTGGCATGGTGGTTGGTTGTTCGGGATTTGGTTTTTTTCAAGGTATTTTTTAGGGTTGGGGATATTGACACAGCTGAGGAAATCAGTAAGAAAAGAGGATTAAGTGACACAGAAAGCCTGCCATTTCAAGGCAAATTTAATCCTAAGGTTGCTAAAGCCAAAGATCTCCTTTATTTCTTTGCATAGGTCTAAGGAGAGATGAATTTATGGACCATGGAGTTACAACAACACTTTTTTCCTTATACACTCTCTATACATTTTACAGCCAAAAGAGCTTCTGGCTTTCCACAAGTCTCAAAACTTTTTACGGCTGTTTACCTAAGGTGGTGTGTCTGGAAGAAATCCTTGGTTATCTGGTAAAATGTGTCCTCTTCTTTAAAATTTTAATTAATTAGCCTACTCTAACCCTCGTAAGAACCAAGAATCAACAAATTACCTTAATAATGGAATTAAATTAGGAGTATTTGACTCAGTCTCTATGTAGTCAATGGGACACAAGCACACACTTAAAGTTAAGGACATACTCAAATGCTTTGTTAAATCAGGGACAGAGTTAATGATGTCATTTCACTCTTACTGTTTAATAACAACCTCTTTTCATAAATTGTGTGATTAAATAGTACCAGTATTCTTTTTTAAGAATGCTGCTGGAAAAACAAGGGCAGTTTAATATTTTTATTCTTTTTTATTATTTTTTTTCCTGTATACTTACTTTAGATGTAGAACACTCTCTTTGTAACTGAGGAGATGCATTATTATAGAAGCATTGATCCTACTTAATTTCCCTTCAAGTTCAACACAACACTTTGTTCTTTAAACAAATATCTCCTTTGAGCTAAGAAATGGCATGTTCATTAATTTTAGACTACTGTTGCTCTTGCAGTTGCTAGAGTGTTTTTGAGGTCTTTGGCCTTGATACATCTCTGTGGATAATAGAGATGAGGTTATTGTTTTAACATTTGAGCTACTTACCCCATAAGTGTCTGTCTGCTGCAGCATCATGGTCCAGGAGTAGGGAATATTCTCACAGTTCATAAATAATTATACGTGTCTCATGCTAAACATGTGCCAAGCACTATCATCCAAGCAGTGTCACATACAAATCACAATAGACATTTGGATACCTACTACAATTGTTTAAAAACAATACAATTGTTATTGTTGTTCGTTTTTTTCTTTTCAGAAAGACAACAACCATACTTAAAATGCATAATTAAAAAATAATAATAATGCAACTCTTCTGGCAGAACTTGACTAGCAACAATAACTGGGTTCTAATGTGAAGAAATCATTATTAACACACTCATTAGAGCCTCCACACAAAAACATGAGAAAACTAAAATAAGATCTTTCTTGCTCAGTGACCTAGTTTTCCCCAGTCTCAAAGATTAATTAGTTTAAGAAACAATATTTTTATTAAATAGAGAAACAAACCACCAACAAGACACATAAGCAAGGCAACGTGCAAAACTTAATTCATAAAATGTAACTGCAATATTTTGCAGTCTTTCTGTCTGGGCCAGTAACTACTACGTAATTCTGTAGCATTCTGTTTTTCCACTGCACAGAAGGTCTACGGGGATCTTCTTGGAAGAATCCCATGGGAGATAGTCATGGATGAAAGAAGGGTCCAAGAGTGTTGATTGATTTTTAAGGATCACTTCCTCCAAGCTCATGAATAATACATCATGATTTACAGGGAGGCAAGCAAAGACAGCAGAAGTCCTGTGTGGATGAAGAAGGAGGTCCTGACATAAAAGGAATCATAAAAGAGGTGGAAGTAGAGACAGGTCATCCAGGAGGAATGTAAGAAGCATTATCCCAGGTGGAGCTGAATCAGGTGAAAGATGTGAGGAGTGACTAGAAAGATTTCTACAGGTATATCAGCAGCAAAAATAAGACTAGGGAAAATGTGGACTTGATGCTAATCATAGATCATAGAATGGTTTAGGTCGTAAGGGAGCTAAAGCTTATCCAGTCCAACCCTCCTGCCATGGGCAGGGACACCTCCCACCAGACCAGGCTGCTCAAAGCCCCATCCAACTTGGCCTTGAACACTTCCAGGGAGGGGACATACACAACTTTCCTGGGCAACCTGTTCCAGTGTCTCACCATCCTTGTAGTTAAGAATGTCTTCCCAATCTCTAACCTAAATCTACCATCTTCCAGTTTAAAACCTACCTCATGACATGGAAAAGGCTATGGAATTCAATTACTTCTCTGCCTCATCCTTTACTGGTAAGTCAGATGTTCAGGAATCCCAGACGACTGAGAGCAGAAAGAATGTCTGGACTAAGGAAAATCTACCCTTTGTGGAGGAGGATCAGGTCAGGAAACATTTAAACAAACTAGACATACAGTAGTTCATGGTATGCAACAGGGCACAGCTTTAGATGCTGAGGCATCTCAGTGGTGTCAGTGAGATGCCACTGTTGACCATAATTGAAAGACTATGTCAGGTGGGTTACATTTATGGAATAAAGCAAATGTCAATCCTATCTTCAGAAAGAGCAAAATGAAGGATCCAAGGAATTGCTGGTTGGTCAGACTCATTTCAGTCCCTGGAAAGGTACTGGTAATGGAATGAGTAGTTCTGGAAACCATTTCCAAACATATGAAGCACAAGGTGATTGGGAGTAGTCAGCAAGGATGTATGTTAGGTAAATAATGCCAATTTTGGGGACAATATCATTTACCCTCTTCATTAATCGTAGAATCATTTGGTTGGAACAGACCTTTAAGATCATAAGGTCCAACCTTTAGTATGGGCCTGCCCACTACTAAATCATGTCTCTAAAATTACTTAGATGGTGGGGTACGATGCACCTGTAGTGGATTTTCAGACAATACAAACCTGGCAGGAGTAGATAACGCACTAGACAGTTGTGCTGACATTCAGAGCGACCTTGACAGGCTATAGAAATGGGCTTGATGGCAGCCTTGTGAAGTTCAACAACAGAAAATGCAGGGTCCTCCACCTGGAAATACCTAAACCGATTTCTTCATGCCATTGGTAGAACTGTAAGTACTAAAGAGAGTTTTCTGGAGGCCTTTAGTTTTGTAAGGGACTTGGATTTCTTTAGCATTAAGAAGGGAAACTAAGACTTCAGTTGTTACTGTTGGTTTCCACAGACACCTGTGTCCCATTTGTGGAGCTAGCAGCTTTTAGATAGGATTACAAATGAAGTAAAGAGAGAAGGATTTGCTGCTTCAGGGCTTTATGTAACAGAATTCTCTATATTGGTTGATTTGTACTAAATCTTGTAGCTTTATCATTGACTTTAAATTAGCCAGCTGTTGTTTCCTGTTGAACACTACCAGAAAGTTGCTGATTGCTTAGTAAATCCAGATTTTCTCTGAATAGGTTTAAAGAGATGGAGACATTCACTTGCAAAGTTAGCGGTATATTTGACAAGTAATTGGTAGAACTTATTAATTAAGCAACGCTATTTTTCTTATCACAGGAAGAAATAATCTTCTCCTCTATGTCTGCTTGAGCTGCAATTTTCTTGAACCATTTCTTTATTACCCTAAACAGAGAATGAATAAAGTAGGCACACAGATTTCTGTTTGCTCTGGACAAAACCAGAACGACACTATAACGAGGCACTTCATAGAAACAGGTAGACATTGCTTCAAGGCCTTAATTTTGCACATATATATGTGTGTGTGTGTGTCTATCTATAAATTATAGAGGACAAGGCTTAGTAAAAGAATCTAGAAATGTTATATCTTTCAGTAAGACTTTAATGTAATTGAAAATGATGGCAGAATTTCTATTGGTTTGTGTGTTACCATAATGTCATTTTGTCACAGCACATCAGGACATGGTTTAGTGGGCATGGTAGTGTTGGGTTGATGTGTTGGACTTAGTGTTGGTTGGGTTGGACTTGATGATCTGAGGGGTCTTTTCTAACCTTAATGATTCTATGTTTCTATGAAATCAAAACCAAACCAGACAGGCTGATAAACCCAAAATGGGATTTATTTCTAATAAAATGGCTGCAAACTCATACTAAACTTTACTTCAGCTGAAACTGCCTTGAGACTCCAATAGATATTAACAATCACAAATTTGAGATATCAGTCAGGAATTAATACTACACAGCCAACTTAAGAATACTTAAGCTTTAGAAACAATGGCCAAAATGTGCAATCAATCATTAAATAAGGTGAGGGCTCTCAATCTCCAGCAGTTACCTTAAGTGATGTCCCAACCTGGAGGGAGTCTCCAACTGCAGATCTGCTGCCTCAAGGAGGACTGACTCAAATGTACCCTCCAGTGAGTCTCCATTTATACCCTAGTCAAATCTGATCTGTGGTCAAATGTGGTAGTGTTAGCTCCCCATTGGCTGAGGATCCTCACTTCCCCACTGTTGACCTCCACTATGTGGACATGACAACAACCATGGGGAAAGAAATTTTGGCACCGCCAGCATGAGAAGTTTTGGAGCTGCATTTGTTGCGTCTTTCTCAGGTCTTTGTTGGGGTAGGTGCGTCTGCCACAGGATGCAAGAAAAAGGAAAAAGAATAAGTAAAAATCTCCTTCTCATTTGCTTATAAGGATTAATATGCAAACAGACATGAAAAAGCGTGAATGATTAATTAGCATTTTCTTTCACCTTGGCATTTCATGAACCAAGATGGATCTCTTCCCTCTCCAAACATATTGTATTGATTTGTCCTAGTCTTAATAAATCTTAAACTAGTACAGAATAGGGTATGAGAGTGTAAAAAGCCTTGGGCTACATCCAGTAAAAAATGTAGGTTTGATAAAAGGGCTTTGCTAGAATTTAGGCACCTACTTCCAAAGCTATAAACCAAAGAGCCATATGCATAGCTGGCCTTCTCTCCTCATCATCCACACTTCTCTTGTTCAGATCTTGTTTTGGTTTTCACTATTCTAAACTATAAATTCCCAAATTGGTTTTCTGAGCTACAGTCTGGAGTTGACATGTGAAGTTGTGCAGCTAGCTGCCTGAGCTTATTCCTGAAGGCACTTTGTTCCAAATTAGAACAGTTATCACCGAACTAATTTTTTTCTGGACTATTTTTTGTTGGTGATGTCAGTGTTGTTTTTTCTTTTATTAGTTTCTGAGATAGCTGAGTAGCTCAGACTTTAAAATAAAGGTGATGAAAGACAATCTGGATGCCCAAGTCAATTTCTAAATCTAGTCCTGTCAACAGTTCTCAGAGTGAATTTTTACTGATGTTCTGAAAATTTTTAAAAAAAGTAAAAACAGTATGCAAATGGTAATTCATGTTTAGAAGCAATTTTCTGTCTTGTCTGTAGGGCAACTTCATCAAATGAAGTCATAGGGTACTTATTCTAAATTGAAATTTTCTTTATCTGGCTACAATGTGGTTACCTCTTGAGTTTCACCTCACCATTACTAAACGGCAAATTCACTGGAATATCCTAATTAGGATTCCTAATCCTTCTTTCTGACTCTTACTCAGTATCTATGATTCTGCCTTCAGACAGTACTCAAAAAAAATTCCTACATTCCCTATTTTGCTCTGGCATGAAGAACCCCTACGATTTTTCTGCTGTCCTGCTCTAAAACCAGGTGTCCTAACCATAGATCTTCTCTGAAGAACATATTCCTTAGGAAGAAGCCCTCTTTGTACCTCTTTCCTAGCTCATACATATTACCATGAAGACAATATAACTGACTTAACTTTCAAACTGGGAAGAATTCCCTGTAAACACTTCCCAAGTTTATGTATTTTGATTATTAAAATGTCTTAAAGTCTACAACATATCTACAACATGTCAAGGGCTATAACTCTGTTATGTGGAGACTAAGTAATGAGGCAATGAATGTTCTTGCACTATTTTCTTTTTTTGTCTCTAGTGGAAACAGTTTCTTACCTTGTGTCTTAATTACCAAGCCTTTCAGGGCAGGGCTACCTTCCCGTCCAGCATTGGTAGGTCACAGAGTGCCATCACAGTTTAATGGTAGAGGCTATACAAATAAAATTAAGTAAACTTGTTAAAATATGGTTTAAATAAAACATGATTTTGTTATCAGCAAGGTTCTTTAGAAAATAGAGGAATAAAGTTTTTTAGCTATGTGGGAGTATTAGTGAATTATCATACCTTACAGATACAGAAGAGAAAGAAGAATACAGGAGAGACAACAACACTGGCAGATACAATCATGAGAGTATATTTAATGAGAATTATTGAATACTTTAAGTTGTGTTTTCCCAGAGGAGTCCACAGAGATCTCATGACACCTACAACCATAATCCATTATCTGTTGATCCCTCTATTTTTGACACTCTGTAGTCCCATCATTCCTTCTAAGGATGCCTAATGATGCCTCTTGCTCGCTGCTGAACTTGATGTGTAATATATTTGTTATATATCAAGCAGCTTTGATATTTGTCTCCTCTGTAATGTATTAGGTTACTTTGGTATGAGAGGTTTTTAGCTTTCCACCTTTACAAGATCTGTGGCTTAGCCGACAAACTGCAATGACTTCATTACAAACCTTTTCATCTGAGTACTCTGACATTCAGTTGGCCTGGAGCTTGTTTAGCCTCATTGCACTACTTGGGATACACTTTTCCCCTTTTCACTTTAATTTAATAGTAACATTCATTATTATGTTTATGTCTCATGGAGGCTTTTGATACACTTCAGGAGGAGGTGATGCTACTTTTAGCACTATATTTGTCTGGTAGCTTGTCTAGACTCCAATGTTAGGTGGAGTTTTCCCTTTACTGAAGGTTGTTCTACATTTGCAAAGGCAGAGGCCCGTTTAGGTGGTGAGATGCCTTCTGTGTCACACTTCTCTTACCTGGATTTGTGTTTTTCTTGTGCTGATTGGATTTTTGCAGTACATTTGCTTGTTCTGTGGTTCATAAATAAGTCATGCTTTCTTAAGAATGGATGGCAAGCTTTTGCCAGGGCCTGATTTTGCTCCTAAGTGAATCAAAACACTTTGTACCAAAGTTGCTTTGCAAATGATAATGCCACTTGAAAAATGAGCAAAGCATACCTAAAAAATATCTTTCACCTTAATGTCCATGTAGAACAGATACTGAAGGGTGCAACTCCATGGACTCGGGAGCGTACAAAATCAGCTGTGAAGTGCAAACCTGCCACTTGAGGATTGTGAGAAATTATATGATAAATGACTCATTGCCATTTGGATTCAGGTCAATAGTACCTGCAGCTGTTATTTTAGAAGGCATGGTCAATCTTTGAGGGTAGAAGATAAGAAGAAATTTAGAGCTGATTAAAGCAAACATCTGACTGGCTTACATTCATGGTCACAGGAGACTAAAGAAAGACTTTGCAATTAAAATTGAAGAGACTAATTTTCGGTCAGAAAAGAGACTGACCCAAAAACTGGGATGTGTGTCCTTCTCCATAACATAGATAGAAGAGACTTCTTAAGCATTCTGTCTGTTGTTGTTATTTTCCAGCTTTCCAAGAATAGGACACAGTCCTGTCTGCTTTCCAAAATCCTTTTGGCACAGCTTCTAAGATTTTTTTTCTAGGTTAGCATTTAAATTCAGGTTCCTAACAAATGGATCCTTCTCTCTCTTTCTTCTTTTCTTCTCTCAAATGGATTTTTCTCTCTTCTCTTTCTTGTTTCTCCATGCTAAATCTTCCACAGCCCTCAGATTCAGTAAAGATATATTACTATGCATAAAAATGTAATTAAATTAATACTCTCATCAATCAATAGCTACGCTGAACAAAAAATAGTAACAAGCACTTGAAGAATTATATTACCCCTGTACAATATGACGGTGTATAAGATTGGTAGATTGCAGTAAAACTCATTTAGAGGGCCATAAATGTGCCTCTGCTATCTTTGTTGAGAAAAGCATTTTCCTTGTGCTGAAAGGAGATCAGAGAAGGTATTTCCATAAGATGCAGAGGTATGGCAGGACATGCAACGTTACAGGCAGCCCTTCTAAGGAGTGTACCATAAACGGCAACTGCTCCTTGTGTCCTGTATTCTCACAAATGGCTTTCTAGCCGATGTTGTGACACAGTCAAGGGTTCAATAAAAGACACAGTCAAACCTCTAATTCCTCAATGCTATATTTTTACTTTTTGTGTGATTGAGTCAAAACAATCAAGATTATCTATTTTTCAATAATAAAATATAAATACATACACACTTATATTTCCACTAGTGAAAAAATACCTACAGTACTATGGACTTTAACTGATTAGTGTGACACATCAGTCTCAAAGAGAAACAAAAGTTATCTTTTGCCTTCTACTTGTCATGATTTCATTGACATGGGTTGAAATATTTATTATTTCTGCTTTATGCAGTAAATAATTTATACTAATACACCATAAGCTTTAAACTTCTGTTCTATTGAAAACCACATTTTTCAGCCTAAAGCTTATTTTGATAGTCTGCTTTTCTCTACTTTTTTATTTTAAAAATCTCTGTATATGTTTTCCTTTCAAAGAACTCTAAAAGAATATGATTTTTTAAGATAGTTGAGAATATTTGAAAGGAAAAATCAGTAGCTGATCTGCTTTAAATGCAAGTTATATATTTCTATTTTTTGTGTCTGTATCTCTAAAGTAGCCCTCATAACACCTGGAGAAGAATATGATCTAGTAGGTTATTTGTCTTGCAGAAGTTGTTTTATCTTTTTTCTCTCCTCTCCTCTCCTCTCCTCTCCTCTCCGCTGCTGGCACTTCAGGAATGGTGGATCAGATGGTTTAAAATGTTGCAATCGCTCTTTGGCTGGCTGCTTGTTTCTAGGGCGAGTCCATGTGTCCCTGAAAAGAAGGCAGTTGTACTGCAAGCTCTGGGAAGGGAAACAGATTTAAAAACTGCCAAGGAATATTTTAAAAGTGAGACAAGGAGTTTTCTGCACAGAAATCAAACAGGAAAAAATCACATAAGACAAGACAAGACAAAATCCCATATGCTTGTGCCATTCCTGATCCATTTTTGTCTAGCCTACTCTTTAAAATCTCTATCAATTATGATTACTCAAGAGTATTCAAGTGCCTCACCATCTCCACCCCTTCACTAGTTTCCCAATGTCCAATGTTTGTCGTCCTAGCCAGAGTAGACATGGCCGAGAGTTATGTCCTTTATATTACCTCTTATATTCCATGTGTGTTTATGTCTACTCTCAGTTTTCATTCTTCTAAACTAAGCAGTCATGATTACTTCAATCTTTCCTCACAGTTCATATACTCTAGGCCTCTGATTATTCTTGTTACTCACCTCAGACCATTGTCCAACAGTCCCACAAACATCCTGAATTGTTTTGCACAAAGTGAGACACATAAATGAAGACTCATCATACAAATTTTATTTTACAGATAGATAAGGGATTATCAAAGCTCCATACAGACCAGCAGTGCTAGGTTCAGTTACCCACACAGAGGTGTGTAGAATTAGATAGACCAATCTAAATTAGCCATGAAGTGATCAGATCATGATAAATAGAAACTCCCAGCACTACCCTAAGAACAATTTTTTGCCTTTTGTAAATTAGCATAATGCCATTAAAACAATTTATTCAGTGAAACAGTTTTGATATATAGCAGTTTAAGAGCTTACTCACAACTCTTTTGGCATCATTAATCCTCACAGTGTTTTGGGGAATGTAGATAGGCCACCTGAACTAAATGCCAGATGAAAGAAATTTGGAAGGAACAAATTGGAATTCTATCTTTATTATGGCAGTGTCCTTCAAACCATGTAGAGAAATGCTGCATGTCAGAAATTCTGTTACGAACTTCAATTTCTGTGTTTAATAACGTGACTTTTCAAATTGCCTGAGTTTGAAACCTGAAATATATGTGACACTCAATATTAAACTTTCTTTAATTTAAAAAAAATGTTTTAATCAGTCTTTGAAGAGTGCAGGGAATTCCTTGTGTTTGCTTGAAGTGGGTTTAAGATATTCTTCTTGTCATATCCTAGATCAATAACAGTCTTCTGCTGTTAGGTAAACTATAGAGGAAGTGAGCCCTTAATCCCTTTCAAGCCTTTGCATTCTCTTCCAGTCAGTGACTCTTCAAAAAAGACAAAGACCAATAATAACAGAGGGTTAATAACTGCTGCACTTTTGTGCATCATTACTGCAGCATCTGAGGAGCACAGCCTTTGACATCTTCAGATGCAGAACCCTTGGTGCTCAGAGGTCTTCAAGAATGTACAGAGAGTTTTCCAGTGAATAAAGCAATTTGGAGATGTTTTTGACACATAGGAATATCCAACCTAAGACATCCAGGGACATATTTCTGTAATGCTGGAGTCAGTAAAGCATACTCATTGGACCAATCAATCTAGACTGACATAAGTCTATACATGTCTTGAATATCCCTACCAGAAAAACTAATTAGTTCACTCTACTTGGATTATCATATGCACTTGAATTACCATATGCACAGTGTAAGTGGTAAGTAGAGCAGGCTCACTGGGTGAAATGGGTTCCTTTTGAGATAAATTTCTTACTTTCTGTTTTGGAAACTGATGTCACCCTACTGTAGTTGGCAGAAGATGTGTAGTTCTATACTTGATAAATAGCTGCCCCCGAACATAGGAATTTACTAGTATTTATTATAGTTTCAATTTATTATTTATCTCTGTAGCCACATGTTTCCTGTGCATTTTCCCAGAGAAGGCCACAGTGCTTGATCCTTGCCCAAGGAACTTGAAAACTGTTCTCTAATTACTAAGAAATAGCTAAGCCTGGCAATTACTAATTTTGTGCAAGGGGCATTGTATAGTCTTCAAAGAGCTTCCTGAAGAGAGGCAACAGAGATTGGAAAGAGACTAATCCTTAACCATCAAGTATTTAAATTCTTAACCATCAAGTATTTAATTCCTTAAGTGAAGTTTTGTGTATGTGTGTGTGTGTTGCAAAAAGATAAAATGTTTTCTCTATACACTTGGCGATTAACTCTTTCAGGGATTTTTTTTTCCAGGCTAAAGCATATCTTGCCCATCATTTGGAAAAACTAAGCATACTGTGGTTGCTAGCATACTCATCCGCAATACACAATCTCCCTTATTTTAATCTTCAGAAAACAAAGTAGAATAAGCAGTGAAGTGTTTGACTCCATGACACCTCACTGCGATCCCCTAACTGAAGAATAATGGATTTGTGATCTTATTCCCCTGGCACCAGAGTAAAGTCCATGACATAGTTAAGTCTGCAAAGATCACTTGAGATACACATGGCATATCCCAAACTATATTACAAAGCAGAATTCAGCTTTCTAAAAGCAAGGAGAGGTGGTGGAGTTGCTCTTTA
>NW_010197359.1:447-1221 GCF_000695765.1 Mesitornis unicolor | reverse complement strand
TTGACCCCTCCCATGGACCCCAAAATCTGGACTCCCACCCCAAAACCCAGACCCCAAACACAGACCAAGGGCACCCCAAACTCTATAGGGACACCCCAATGTATGTGGGGTCTATGGGGGCACCCCAAGGTCTATGGGGCACCCCAAGCTCTATAGGGTCACCCCAAGGTCTCTGGGGTCTATGGGGGCACCCCAAGCTCTATGGGGTCACCCCAAGGTCTATGGGGCACCCCAAGCTCTATAGGGTCACCCCAAGGTCTGTAGAAGCACCCCAAAGCCTATAGGGGCACCCCAATATATTTGGGGTCTATGGGGTCACCCCAAGGTCTGTGGGGTTTATGGGGGCACCCCAAGCTCTATGGGGCCCGCCAATGTATTTGGGGTCTATGGGAGCATCCCAAGGCTTATAGGGGCACCCCAAGATCTATGGGGTCTATGGGGGCACCCCAAACACTATTAGGTCTATGGAAGCACCCCAGTATATTTGGGGTATATGGGAGCACTCTAAGGTCTATGGGGCACCCTAAGGTCTATGGGGGCAGCCCAAGGTCTACGGGGTCTATGGGGCACCCCAAAGTCTATGGGGGCACCCTAAGGTCTATGGCACCACCCCAAGATCTATGGAGTCTATGGGGTCACTCCAAGGTCTATGGGGTCTATAGGGGCACCCCAAAGTCTATGAGGCTCATGGGGTCACCCTAAGGTCTATGGGGCACCCCAGGCTCTATGGGGTCTATGGGGGCACCCCAAAGTCTATGGGGCTTATGGGGTCAT
>NW_010197359.1:0-271 GCF_000695765.1 Mesitornis unicolor | reverse complement strand
CTATGGGGTCTATGGGGGCACCCCAAGCTCTATGGGGCCTATGGGGTCACCCTAAGGTCTATGGGGCACCCCAAGGTCTATGGGGGCACCCCAAGGTCTATGGGGTCTATGGGGTCACCCTAAGATCTATGGGGCACCCCAATGTGTGGGGGTCTATGGGGTCACCCCAATACTCCCCACCCCCATGGACCAGACCACCCCAGCCCCTTTTGGGGTCCCCCCCAGCCTCACCTTGTGGGGCGGGCGGCGCTGCAGGAGCTGTGCCCAGCGC
>NW_010197358.1:0-451 GCF_000695765.1 Mesitornis unicolor | reverse complement strand
TATGATGCAAAAGCACCAATATCCGCCAGAAATGCCAAAATAGCTGAAAAAGTTCCTTTTTTAAGGTGTTAAAGTTGAAAATCGGCAGATATGCCAAGAAACACTTAAATTGTCAAAACATGATGGAAAAGCAGGAATATCAGCCAGAAACGCCAAAGCCGAAAAAGTGCCTAAGACAGCGAAAAACATAAAAATCAGAAGTTTTGCCTGGAAACTTTTAACTTGCTACAATATGATGCAAAAGCACAAATATGCACCAGAAATGCGAAAAAGCTGAAAAAGTGCCAAATAAGGAGAAAAGCACAAAACTCAGCACTTATGCCTAGAAACTCCTAAATTGCCACTATATGTAGAAAAGCACCAATAGCAGCCAGAAACGCCAAAAAGCTGAAAAAGGGCCAAATAAGGAGAAAAAAAAACAACTCAGCACTTATGCCTAGAAACTCCTAAT
>NW_010197357.1:15136-17226 GCF_000695765.1 Mesitornis unicolor | reverse complement strand
TCTGGAGTTCCCGGCTCTCTCTCTCTTTTCTGCAGGGTGGAGCTGCAGCGGGGAGCGTACCTGGGGTCGCGCTGGTCGGGGCCGGTGCCAAAGAGAGAGAGGCATGCTCTGCACGCCCCTTAAATACATGAATTTGCAGAGGTGCTGATTGGCTTGGCCCTGGTCAGAGGTGGGTCTGACAAAGGAAAAGGGGGAGCTTTTCAGGTAGCTTCCTAAAGGGCTGTCTCCATAGCCCTTCCCCCGTTACCAAAGACACAACCAAAAACCCCTCACAGAAAACCCAATACAGACTCCTAGAGGGAGAGAAGGGAAAAGAAAGCAGTGAAGGAAGACGGCTGTCAAAGACAGACCCAAGGACTGGAGTACTCTAATACAGAAGGTTTTGTGCAGATGTACAGAGAATGGCTTAGCTGTAAAATTTCTCAGTTACTTACATGGTATTATTATTGTGTGGCTTATGCACCAACAGCGAAAGATTCTTGAACTTTCAGCTGTATAGCCAGTGTCAATTTTCAATTGCACAAATTTGACAAATATGGAGAAAAGAATTGCAATTGAAATGAAAGTCGAAACACATTTGAATTGAGAATTATAAGTACATTAGTACAGCTACAGTGCTCTAAAATGACATTTTAAAATCAGTTTTCAGGTTGGAATAGTATGCTAATCTCTTAAATTTGGGTAACAGGATTCTGTCATTTTCTAATTGTTGACTTTATGATAGAGTTTTATGGTGGTCTTGATTTTGGTTTGGTAACTGAAGACCTCTTGCCAGTTTTTGAGCTAACATGTTCCCTGGTCTTTAGAGAGCTGCTTTAACTCTCAGTCTCAATTTTTTTATCTTGTCTTCTCAAATTGTAAGTTCTTTGGACAGATGGCATTTTTTTTTCCTTCTGTTTCTGTACTATGAAGAAATGTCTACTGTAGAAATGTATTGCTAAGAAATCTATCAAATTGCGACACCTAAGAAACTCCTTATGAGGTCAGAATGAAAGTTTAGTTTATCTGCTATAGACATCATCTTACCTGTGACAGCGGACTCTAAAGTAACAATAGAACCGTATTGTGCAAATGTACTTCCCCTGCCTACTGACTCAGACTTCTGAGATTTGCAAGTCAGGGATTTCCTGAGCCAGAGACTGTGTATTTGATATATTTAATAGTCCTTCTTTCTGTTAAGAACTAAAAGATTCTAATGTACCTGACACTGCAGATCATCAAGGCACACAGAGAATATAGAGACTATATTTCCAGACTGTGCAGGTTGGAATTCTGGTTCAATTTTTAGAGTATCTTTAAATGTATGAATGTTCCTGAATATTCTGAGACCATACAAGCCTGTACGCATAACAGAACAGTTGCACTGAGCATCTGCAACAATGAGAAATGAGGTGTGTGCCAATGTTAAAAAAGAAAAAAACAAAACCAAAACCATTTGGACTGCTTTTAAAAGACATGATCTGAACCTCAGGAGAACCACAGATCTTCAGCTCCCATCTGTGTGTAATATATATATTTTTTTCCAAATACACTTTAAGACTGACAGTTACATAAGTTGGCAACAGTCACCTGTCTTTCAGGGAGCAAGCTTCAAGTATTTGTGTACGCCCTTGCATTTCATGGAATAAGCTATCTAGTTCTATCTGCTGAGGCAATAAATTAGGGATAAAGCTGCTTCAAGAACTACTGAACTGATACTGGTTCTATGTCACTATGTTTCTAAATATCTGGGACTTAAGGAAAAGCTAGAAAAGGAAAACATTCAAGGATGGTTCCACTCCCTCCAGTGTTTCATCTTCATCTTTCTTTTTCCAAAACCTGTCTGTGAGTCTTAATTTTTTCCACAGATTACAATCTGTCTGACCCGGTGATTGATATCATCTCTGAATGATGCAAAATACTGACAGGGAAATGCGAGACTAAGTTGCTGCTTAGGAAAGTATATGTGTTAGGAACTGTACTTCAGAAGGATTTTAACTACTGGAGGGTTAAGTCTTGGGTTCATTAACAGTCAGTCCTTTCAAGTATTTGAGTGACTAGATTTCTTGTTTTACAATCTTTTTAAGTTTAAAAGCTCTTAATTTCTTTCC
>NW_010197357.1:13436-15105 GCF_000695765.1 Mesitornis unicolor | reverse complement strand
CCTATTGAGAAGACTTGCTAATTTTACATAGAGAAAATTTTCTTTTAAAGCATATTGAAAAGTTAATAAGATATCATGAACATACTGTGCTGAATAGACACTTCTAAATGTGGAGAGAAATGCTATTAGTTCACAAAGAAGGCTTTTCTTTGGTAGTGAAGCTTTGCAAATGTACATTATTGGGTAATCTTGGATATGTAAGTTACTATTACCTGTAAGGTATATCTGTAAGGTTCTGCAGCTTAAAAAAACCCAAACAAACCCAATCAAACACCTCCTAAAAAAACCAAACCAAACCAAACCAAAAACCCCCAAAATCCAAACAAAATCAAAACCCAAACAAATAAAACCTATGAGGGAAGAGTGAAGAGATCTTACAGAGTTATAGAGTATGATCTACAGGATGGGGAGATGAAGAGAGAAAAGGGTAATTTAAACATCAGTAGGACTTTCCACAAGAAACCTGAGTTGACAAACATGAAAGTGTTTCAGAATCCACTGGTGCATGGCCATGAGGATAAGAGCACATAGGGATCCTAGTGTGAAAGCACTGTCATGGTGATCAGGATGTACCGGTGAGATGTCAGTTGGGGCTGCATATTTTAGTGTGATTGATAGTTTATTTTTCTTACTTATAATTTTTGCACATAAAAATCTTGTTCTGGGAGGAGACTTTCAGATGTTTTGATTCCATGTGTCACTAAGACCGAGCTTGACTTAACAGCTGAAAACCTGAAAATATTACTCATTTTCTAGTAACATTATTTTTAGGTATAGCTATGCTGTACAAGCCAAAGGTGTGACCTGGTGTAGATGTTGGTACCCAAATGATTGCTCATACAACCCTACATAGTATTTGTTACAGCATTGTGTGCATGAGGCTAAATATTTTGCTCAGCGTTTCAGGTGAGTTTTGCAGCCCACAACAAGAACCAAGCTGAACAGTTACAAATACAGTTACAAATACTCACCAGCTAGTTAATGATATCTGGATGCCATGTTACCAAGGTTTGATGGAATAAAGGAAGACTTTTAGGAAGGAAATAGCAGTTATACTTCTAAATTCTTATTGTTTGCCAAGTGGTTAAAATGACTGACAGCTGATGCCAATTTAACATGCCTGTCATAGTCAAATGCTCTTCATTGATGAAACTGTGGAATGCGTTACTTCCTATAAGACATAACTTCAGCTTCAGCATTTGAATGTGTAGCGAAAACAAATCCCTTTCACTGGCATGAAACAGTCCGTACGTTCTCTGCAATGTAGCCTCACAGATGCCAGTGAACAAATTCTCGTTTTATTCACCTTTGTCTTATTTATAGAAACAGTATTTTAGTGTTTAGTGTTATAGAAAGTGTTGGGCTCTTTCAAAAGTATCCAAGACAAGTATAATGTGAAGAAACATATATCTGAGAGTCAGAAAATCCAGACTGATGGAATCTATCAATGTACAGAAAAATTTCAGATACTAAATGTGCTGTAATAAGAGAACATTGAAATTTTTAAGGACTGTGCATAAATTGTTGACTTCCTGTATGAATTCTCCTTCCTCTCCACTGCTACTGGCTGCTCCATTGTCATGTCCCCCTGCATGGTGATGTTGATAGTTCATAAAGTTCACAGAAGATCTTCAGTTTAACATGGACTCGTCACCTTTTGATATTCCTT
>NW_010197357.1:6337-13405 GCF_000695765.1 Mesitornis unicolor | reverse complement strand
CTGGAGGAATGTGCGGGATGATCCCCTTGAAACTACACCTTGATGTTTTCAGTCTAATCTTTGTAGTATCAGAACACTTTGTCTGACTTCTGCAGTGTGTTATGGGAATAGAGTTAGGGTTAAAATAATCTCTTTAGTTGCACTCGAAAAAATGTCAGCATTGAATTGTGATTATTATGGATTGTTTGTTTTGAGAATTCCGAGGATTTAACTTTGTGCATAAGCCCATGAATAGGCTAAATCAGTCCAGCATAAGTAGCACAAAATAAAGAGATGCTTTGCTATTTTAGAACCAGGCTGTCCAGCAGAGATTACCACCTACCCTGTTATAATCTTTGCAGCGATGAAAACACTGTCTTTTTGAACACAAGGGAGAAACTGAATTAATACAGACTGTCAGAAACTGAATCTTACTACATTTGTTTTCTGTTCAACTTTCAACTAAACTATCAGTGGAGAAAGAATCACTTTCATGAAAGAAATCACTTTCTCATGCATAGAGAATTTTCAGTGTCTGTGGCTCTTTACAGCATATGAACAAGATAAGCAGTAGCATGTCCCCAAGTTCTTAAAATACAGGGAGCAGAGCATATGCTCCATTTGTGTCATTCAAGTGGTGGAAAGAAAGCAGAGTTTAGTTACATACATTTTATCATGCAACTCCTTGTTGCCATACCACACAATGCCTCTAAAAACCTACAATGCATAGAAAAAAAGAGAAATAAATGCAAAAGTAGCTCTGACTCTTTTGCATTCTTTTTCTTGCCTCATAGTCCTGTATTCTGCTGTATGGACATCACAGGAATGACAGGATTTTTCCTCTTGAGACAGTGCTCCATAAGAAAGTACTGATTTATGATAGCTATAATCATAATATAAAATATATATAAATGTGTGTGTGTATATGTGTATATATAAGCTGTTTTCAAGAAAGTAAATGTGTGGAATTATCTTCATAAATGGGGCAGCATTCCCTTTCTTTATGGCAGTAGTTACAGGAATAGACAGCATCACGGCTTCCTGCGGAGGTCTTTCTCCTATGATCTAATTAGGATCACTGAGTTGCTCTAACCACTTGCTTTAAGGTGACTTAAAAGTTACATACAGTCTGATCCAGTGGCTCAGTATTTTTCACAACTGGATCATAAATCCCTTTTGCGTATTTGTCTCATTTTCTCTTCCTCATTTTGAGTATGTTGTCTTATCACTTCACAGAAATATTAAGACATATTCACTGTGACTGGTAATGTTCATCAGAGGCCCTCAATCTAAAGTACAAGAGCTGCTGTTAAAATGACGAGTAATAGGAACATGAGTGCCAGTACTTTCATAGAAAAAAAAAAAAAGACGACCTCCACTTTCCTTTTTTATCTGTTTTGGCTTCAGGGATTTCTTTCTCTTTTCTTACTTCTAAAGTTATAAAGCTTGATTCAAAAATTGTCTAGAATTCCTACTGCCAAAGGCTAAGCTATAAATAATTCTTCCCTCATTACCTTTTTTTTTAAAGTTTAACAGTTGGCATAGGTCTGTGTAGTGTATGTCAAAGTTACATATTAAGTTCCACAGTAAAGAGGGAAAAATGTGCACACAATTTAAAATTCCTAATGAGGAAAAGAGTTCTTGTATTATACTTTGATAGAAACCTGGATAGTATTATCATTTTTTAACATTTGTGATCTACACTCTGTGCCTATTAATGAAAGTAAGAAAAAAATCACTGGGAAAAAATATTAAAAACTAAGGTTTGCTAATTTTTTGCATTTTCAGCTAGGTTTTATGAGTTTTTTGCTTTCTCAGGAATATCCAATCCAGCTTACTTATAAATATTTCATCCCACAACACAGGTTTGCTGAAAAACTGGCATTGTATGCAATGAATGTTCTATTGTCCTGGTTTTGCTGGGACTGAATTGTAGAATCCCTTTTAATGCTTCAGTCACAGCTGGATTTTTGTTAAAGCAGTGCTTGAGCTTTAATGAACACAAGTTAATACTGGAGGATTTGGCCTGGATGGAACTGTTTTCCTTATGAAGTTGATAAGGTTATTGTTTTCTTTTTTGCTGGCAGATATTTACCTTTTTCAAGCATTCACCTGCACCTGTGGTTCATATTTTCTTTTTTTTTGTTTGTTTGTTTGTTTTTGTTGTTTGTTTTTTTTTGTTTGGGTTTTTGGGGGTTTTTGTTATCTTTTGGTTGTGTGTGGTTTCGGGGTTGTTTTGTTTTGTTGTTGTTGTTTGTTTGGGTTTGTTTTGTTTTTTTCTCTCTGCACAAGAGAAAAGGGGTGGGGGAAGGGCCTGGGGCTCTCTGGGATGGGTGACCCAAGACAGGTGAACTGGGTATGATCCAAGCTGACTAATAAATTCTATATACTAAATACTAATGTATTCTATCCTGTAAACGTCACACTCACCATAAATTGAGGAGCTTGCAGGAGACAACCTGCTTCAACCTTTCAACCATTCCTCCTCCTTCTTCGATCCTGTCTCACCCCTTCGTGATGCCGGCTCATATTGGTTCCTGAGGCTTACCCTTTCCCTCGCGTTGTTGTTGGCATACGGCCAGTGGTTGCTGTATTGTGAGCTGAGTATAACTTTGATTGCTATATTTTATTGTTGTTCCTATTCTTGTTCCTGTTAATTGGCATTATTATTATTTAAGTTTGGGTTGTTTTAGTTATTAAGTAGTCTTCATCTCAACTGACGAGTTCTTTATTTTTGCCCTTCTGATTCTCTTCCCCAACCCATTAGGGAGTGGGGGGGAACTGAGTGAGTGAACTACATGTGTTTAGATGTTTACCAGTTTAAACCACAACATCCATAGACAAATCTTATTTTAAATATGCTTGTCAGTATGCAAATACAAAATTTTTTTGATGCGTAACTTGGAAGTTTTCAAGTTGTAAGATATTTCAATTACCTTTCTCAAAATGTTTAATGAGAAAATAAAATCTTCTACCTGTAATGTAAGAGAGCATGGTTAGCCCAAGAAGGTGGTACCAGGATTCTGAACCTCATATTATCCACTACCATCATTTGTTTGCTAAAGCTTTTTTTCAGCTCTTGTCTCTGCCTTCACCTTCTCTGCTGCAGTGTGCAACTATAGCTGCTGTTGCTGATCCTGAGAGAACTCTAGTTTATTAACTCATATGCAGAATTTATCTATTGGATTTTTGCATCAACATAAGTGGTTATGGAAGTTAGAAAGTTCAGAGAGAGAACCATGTTTCTGAAGAAGTATGAGTTGGCCTGATGAGAAGGGAAATAGATCATCTCACAAAAAATCAGGAAAAATATAGCATGGCATGGTCCAACAATGAAGATAAATTTGTATTCTATTCTATATATCAAAAGCAATAGAAGATTAAATGTGTACAAAGGGATAGTAAGCTACATCAGTAAGTAACCAGAATTTTTTGAAATGTCATATTTTCTATTCTTTCAGAATGAAAGAATTTTTAGTACCTGAGTAGTTGGGCTGCATTTTAAGACTACACTTGCTCAGTGGAGCATCAAAGGCCAAAAGACTAAGTAGCTGCATAATGTTCTCCCCCCCCCAAATCTTTAACTGAAATAATTCCTCATCAAAGGGTCTAAGATGATAAAAATGACCATTTGATGTTTGCATCTGTATGAAAGTTGTGGCTTCAGGTTAATATTAAAACCATACAGAATTCTGATGCTAATTTTAGGGCTGGACAATTTTTATTTTTTTTTAAATACCAAACAGTATTATTTAATAAAACTTCTATGGCTGCTTGTAGTACACCTGAGATTTTAATCATGATCTTAAACCAGAAATATTTCTGTCAAAATATGATGCTGCACTGCCTGATGAAAGTTGACTTTTGGGATCTGGTTGCAACTCTTCCCTCTATATACATAGACATTTAATCTGAATAAGTCCCATATCTTGCTGAGGAGAATATGAGCTTGCAATAGACACACTGCAATCCTTGTGGAAACCCAATAGTTATCTTCTCAAATTGTGAGAGCCTTCTTATTTAATCTGCAAAGAGGAGTACTGGAAAAAGGAGATATCAGAAGGCAAAGCCTAACAAGACAAGGAGAGCCTGCCAAATCTGTTTCTATTTTCTTTATTGCTGCCAAAGAACTGAGCACAAATTGCTAACTTATATGCCCACTCTTTTTCATTTATTCATGCTCTTACCAAACATAGATGTTAAAAAACCAACACTCATAATATTTTCGTGGAAGTGTAAACCAAACTTTATATGCCTTAGATTACAGAGCAATAACTCTCACCGCTAGCACTAGCCCTCTCAGCTGACCTAAGTGAAGATCTGCATATAAGAAACAGAATAGGAGAAAACAAAAATACTAAAATTATTCCCACTAAATGGGAAAAAGGATGGATGTATACATGGCAGGGGAGGGAAAAGAACAGAAGCAGTGGAAAGAGCCTTAGTAGCTTTGGGAATTTTTGGAGAGTGATTTATTCAGTCAGACTTTCTGACCTAGCATTCCAACAGATGCTGTGTTTATTTATAGACCAGGCACTGCAGACAAGGTAATTCATCAGATGGAGTCAGAAGTCAGGGTGAACTGCTGACTTTCAGTTCATGCAAATGAATACTCTGAACCATGAATTATTGCATTAACCTATTCAGTGATAATTGCAGAGCATGTTTGGGGATAAAGACATGCATCCCTTCAGCCTGATGTATGCGGGGATAGAGGATGCTCATCAATCTTCTTTTCTTAGTCTCTGTATTTATGGCATTCAGCACATATTTCTTACTGCATGGCCTTGCCTTGTAGGTATAGGAGCAGAGTGTGTAGGAGCCTGTTAATTCCAGCTCTCCAGCAATGATTTGAGCACAATCCTCTTACTTCAACTCCCATATGCTTCAGTGGGAGGTTTACTTAATGAGAAGTTCAGAGCCCTTCTAGGAAAGGAGACCCACATGAAGCATGTGGGTAATACTTAAGTGATGCTTCCAAGATTGTTTGTGCCTTTTGCAACATTCTTGCACTGAATAGATACAGACACCATCCAAGCTGTGGTAGAGGTTTGCCTAAAATCTTAGTTTCACTGTTACTGTCGTTTTTCTAGTCTATTGCTTGCATTTCTTTCCTTCAGAGACTATAGAAACTGGGGGAAAGAAGAGGTTTTGATGTGACTGGTCTTGTCTTACCATAGGCTTGGGATGTGACTTATAGAATCTGGTACTGTTAGCACCTACCATTTAAACATCACTACAGTAACAAACCTACTAACGAGTGAAAACTAAACAAATGATCAAATGTACTGCTGACTTAGAATACTTCGCTACTCCATTTTACAGTTAGCAGTCCATAATGTTTTAGGTTCTATTTTTTTTAATTTTTAAATATAAGATACTAAGCACAGATCTTTCTGACATGTACGTGGCTAACCTCTCAAAGCTCATAATCATAATTTATGTATGATGTATCCTATTAACCATGGTTAATGAATACGAAATTATATTAATTTGTTGTGTAGTCCTTTTAGCACAAAGCATTTATGAATGGAAAGCAGAGCTTTCTCTCTTTCATTTATGAATGGAAAGCAGGAGTCTCTCTCTCTTCTCCCTCCCCAGTCATTTTGAGCCTTATGATGTGTTAGCTCTGCTATCTTCAACAGAAAAAGTATAGTGTAGTAAGAAAAACAACTATGAGATTAAAATATTTCCATTCTTCTTTGCCTGTATCTCTAATGAAGTTTTAGGTATGTATGTTCATTCTATGCTAAAAGCAATATCAAAGAGTGTGGAATCCTCATCTGTCTGTGACACTGTTGACAAAATGGTCTGTAATAAGATAAGGAATATGTTTTATGCTTAACACTTTATAATCCCACATCACCATGATGCTAATGCACACATTTATTACTTCATCTCATCTTTAGGTTTTTAGTTTCTGACTACAATTTCTGGATCAGTTATGTTAGAAGGACGGTGCTTCTTTGGCATAGATTTAGATAAAGTACATTGCCAATTTAATCATCCATCTTTCCTAAAATGAAAAAAATTAATCCAAATATTGAATGTAACCATTCTGCTTTCATTGCAAGCTCATTCTTTGATCTCTTTGCAGATGCTGCTGCAAGGAGTCAGTTAGTAGGAATAGTAAGGGTACTTTTTATGATTATAAAAGATACTCAACAGGAATAAGTTTCTCTATCTTCAGTAATTATCAGTTAATAAAGTCAGATGATATTTCCAGCCATAAGTTTTGTAATAATAGATGCTCAGTTTTGGAAATCATTTATTTTCTTAGTGTTTTTACCATTTTGTGCTCTCTGCTTATCTGAACTATTTTTTTTCTAGCAGATTAATAGGAACTGACAACAACTAAGTCTTTATTTTATGACTCCTGAATACTGAATTACCAATAATTCAAGTGCTGTTGAATAACATTTGTATGATGTCTTTCATCCAAGGACTTCCAAGTGCCTTGTACTCATCAAGATTCACTGCAACCATGTGAATTAAGTATTGCTGCACTAGAGACAGCCAAACCAGAATGTAAACAGATGCAACTGTTCTCCAGGTTTGGTGACAGATGCAGATAAAGACTTCTATCATTTTGCATCAGTTTTGTCCTATTAAACTGTATTTTCCTGTCTCATTTTCTGAACTGTTGAGTAAAGAAGTAGATCCAAGCAGTAAATTAGGGGTTATGTACAAGCTACCCTTTCCAGCCTGATGTACCATTAAATATAGGTTGATATATGTAGAAGATAGAAAATGGTGGTCCATGATTTCAAGACATAATTATAAGATGATACAACTAGAAGGTAATTTCATTATGCCATGATGTAATGAAAACTACCTACCTTGAAGTTTATAGGAGTCTTCCTAACACCTCTGGAAGCACACCTGTGCCCACAGTATGGCTCCCTGTCTCAGGTGTGTTACAGAATGTGTGCCCTTTCGGGCTGGTGAAATTTTGTGTACATTCAGAAATGAATCTTTCATTTCATAAAATGTCCCCTTATTAAGACAGTCCTATCTTTATTATCTTAAAAACCTCTAATATGTCAAGTATACATGACTGTTGGTAAATGACATGCTTACTTCTCAGTG
>NW_010197357.1:0-6306 GCF_000695765.1 Mesitornis unicolor | reverse complement strand
AGAGTGTTCTAAGCCCATTTTATTCCTCTTGTACAAGAGAATAGAGTAGGAACAAACTCTAGTGCATTGAGTTTGACTGTCATCTTTTCTGACAAATAATTGGGAACTGGAGGCAACTAATTGTCATGGTAAGTTTTCTGAGCATAATATGTGCATGTGACAATATAAGTACAAACATACAAACGTAATAATTAGGCAAAGGAGCCTGATTTGAATAACAATCTAGGCAAAAAATGATACCCCTTAAACATTCTTTCTCATTTAATTTGTTTTCAGACTTTCCATTTGCATTAGGTATCCAACTGTGAAAAAAGAACGTGTTTTCTTTTTCATTAACCAAATAGTGCCTGGTTTTAGTTTTCCAGAAATTTTTTGAAGGAGAGTCTTTAACTGCAGAATAAAAAGGACTTTCTCTGTTTATTGTTGCTAGTTTAACAAAAACTGCTGGAAAATAATGTTTCCTGCCTTTGGAAGAGGTGTTGAACTCACTGTATTAGGGTCATATCCAGAGTTAGCCACTGAAATGCTGATATTTAGTAGGCACTACCATAATGAAGAAGTATCAGTACTAAGACTGAAATACGTGATTGCTTCTGGAGACAATCTAACCATAAAACCCCATTACTGTCAGACAGACACACAGCTTTTTGTGCTTCCCCAGATAATGATCCATTGCTTCCTCCACCAGAATCTTCCTACTCAGCTTGTAGGAAGGTTATGTTGCATTTTCTGCAGTAACTCAGTAAGTTGCTAGAATACTGCAGAAAAATATTGCAACATAATACCAGTAACACAAGACCAAGATGCATGTCCTGTCAAAAATTAGGCACATTTGGGATATCAGCATATCATTTAAATCCTCCACCTCTAATTCTTATTTGCCTTATCAACAGGAAAGGACTAAAACAATCCATATTATTTCTTGCTATGGAATACCTAGGCTTCTGTTGTTGTCTTCACTGGCGTTCTTTCCCACTTTTGTATATATACAGCTGTGATGCAGAAGTAATTTCTTGATAACTGAATGTAATGATGGATATTGAAAGGATATCTAAACTAGCAAAACATTGAGAGCATTTGTATTGATAACACTTTATGATTAATTGATAGGATGGAAATGAAGGTACAAAGTTAGAATACTACCTCATTAAAAAATGAAAGCAGAAAAACTCAAGTGACTAATACTCCTTCTAAAAATGGAACTCATTAATCTGGACTCTGCCAGGAAACATATATGGTCAGGTTTACATCCAGAAATGGTTGCAGTGTTTTCAGAGGACCCATGCAAATGAACACATAGCAAGCACTGTGATTCAGTGAGTTATGTTTTAAGTGAAGAAAATATGATGTTTTTTAGGAATAAGAGAAGTAGAAAAATGTGCAGTAGGTGCACACTTGCATGCTATAGCAGGATAAGAACCAACTCATCTAACACTACATTTCCTGTTATACTGCAATAAATTGCACTGCTGCACACGAGAGTCCATTGAGCTCAGATGATAACTTTAACCCTAGTAATTTATGTATTTCACTATAGTGTCTAAACAGTAGAAGGTGTATACATTCAGCAGCAGCAAATTTAGGTTGTTAATTAATTTACCTCTGCTGTGATTTAACCCCAGGCAGCAACTAAGCACCATGCAGTCACTTGCCCAACACCAAGTGTTAAAATACAAAAGGTAAGAAAACTCATGGGTTGAGATAAGAATACTTTAATAGTTGAAATAAGATGAGATAAAAAGAAAAAATAATAATAAACTGTAATGATAATGAAGGCAGCAAAGGAGAGAGAGCGAAGAGCTGAGGAAAAAAACATGTGATACAACTGGTGACCACCCACTGACTGATGCCCAGCCAGTCCTTGAGCAGCGATCACACCCCCAGCCAACGCCCTCCCAGCTCATATATTGAGCATGACCTCTTCTGGAATGGAATATCTCTTTGGCTGGGTTGAGTCAGCTGTCCTGGCTGTGTCATACAGAGGCAGTATGAGAAACTGAAAAAGTCCTTGGCTTGATGTAAACATTGCTTGGCAACAACTAAAACATTACTGTGTTATCAATTATTATCGGAACAAATCCAAAACATAGTCCTGTTCTAGCTACCATGAACAAAAATTAACTCTACCCTGGCTAAAACCACCACAACTTCTAATATCCACAAGTATCAAAGATTAAAATATGACAGTCAGAAAAATTGTAGTTAAATTCATATATATATATATATATGCATGTGTATATATACGTATATATATGTATATACATGCAGCATTTCTCTTCCATGTTCTCTGCACAGTGTAATTTTCTTTAGAGCTGCTGTTGCCTAGACCTTTGTGTTGGAACTTAAAAATCATTTCACTTTAGTGAAACTTCTGTGTTTCATAGCAGGAAAGTATCACCTTCCAGTGTTGGAACAAGATCTGGTTTATATTTCATAACACAGCTTGAAGATTTGAAGGACTCAGTATCCCACTATCAGTCTCCATACCATTCATAACCTCTTGGTTATGAAGTAAACCCTTGGTTTCCTTTGTAGAGAAAGGAATCTGCATATTTTAAACATTTTCATGACTTAAACTTTTTTTGCAAAATTATTGTTTCGTCTGAAGGAAGGCAATAGCATTAATGGATTTCATTCTCTGATGCCCATAAAACCAAATACATTGTGCTTACAATACATTTGTTTTTCATAATTACTTTTTTGTGTATCCCTTCAATAAATAGTCTATAGAGCCCTGGAAAGAATGACTGCAAACTGAAAACCAGTGGCTACAGTTTCTTCATATCGAAGAATTTCCAATGCTTTTTATGGCCATTCCATTCCAGGTTTTAAGACGATAATGCAAGTTTTCCTTGGTTTCAGAATATTATCTAAAATATTCTGATTTGTCTTTCTATTTTGAAAAAGAAAACACATTACATGGTACCACCACATCTCCTTTGTTTCAGGAATCCAAATAAACATTGTTCTAATTTTGTGAATAGCACATATTATCAGCAGCTTTATATTGAAAAAGCACATTTTAAAGAATATTAGATATGCATGTATGTTATGTATACACACAGAATACATTTTTAAGGAACTCTCCATTTGTAACCCAGAAAGATAGTTAAATATGACTCATTCTGTAATTAAACTGAAGGAATATCTGCCAAAACATTTGTTAACATTTGCTCAATTTAGAAGGGACTGATTTTTTTACCCTCTTTTTTGGTAGTTTTTCTTTCTAAGATACTTTTACAATGTATTGAGTCTCAAGTGTTCAGAGGAATAAAGTCAATGTCCCATGTTAAGAGACTAATTAAAAAAAATCCTCATGACTATAAATAAAATAATCCTTTCATTTCATCAGATGTCAGTTATTTTCAATCTTTTTTATTCTAACCTTTTTTTTTAAAAAAAAAACAACTGTGTTAATCCAGTCAAGGGACAGAGGAGATTATATTGTTCTCATGTATTCCAAATTTCAGATTTTGAATGATGGATGAATGCAATGGTCCTGAGAAAACTGTGGAAGAAGCATTTATTCACAGCAATTACTTTGGTGGGATTCTTTGTGGTCCTAGAGGTTCAGTGCATATCCAGTTGCAAGAATAGAGAATAATATTTTAAGAAACATAACAGGTAGAGCTAGCAAGCAGGAGTGAGTGGGCAGGAGAACTGATTCAAAGTCTGCTGTAATCAATGGTAAGACTTATGACTACGGTCAGATGACTAAGAATGATACTGTTATACTAAGTATCAAAGTAAATATCCCATGGGTAATTTGTCAACAGAAAATAATAGAATATGCTTTATGCCTTTTTTAAAGCAATACTTGTGTCACAGAGTTACTAATGCCTGTTTTTAAAGCATAAGAAAAATCCTTATTTACACAGTTCTTTCTCATTAAGAGAAGATTTTTTTGTGCTTAGGCCTTATGCTTATTGTTGATTATAATTATAAACATATAACATGTAGACTTACTATTTGATTCTTCTCTTGGAATAGCACACTGTAATCCCCTGGCAACCTCATTTTCAGGCTAAGGACTGCATACACTAATGCTGAGCTTTATTCAAATTGAAATTTTCTGAATTTTCCTGTATGGACAGTAGTCTTAACCTTCTTCTGCTTGGAAGAATTGCAGAGAAATCGGAAAAAATTCTAGCTGGAAAGGAGAGCACATTGTCTTAAGTGTGTTTAATATATTTAAATGTGTATTAATTTTTCTAAAATAAGAATTTTCTTTTCTATCATGCATAAAGCATTAAATATAGGTGCTGTAATGAATTTTTATTTAACCTCAGTTAAGCATTATTACCAACAGTGTGTAAAGGATAAGGAATTCCTAACCCAGGAACAAAACACATTAAACATCTGTCAACCTAGCTGAGCTGGAGGTATATCAGAAGCCTTTTGTGTTAGCAGCACTGCTGGCAGAGCTCTGCTCGCATAGCTTAGGGAGGGATCCTCGGACTATTTCAACCTGTATAACGAAGTTCCTGTGCTCACTAGCAGCTGCCGAAGTGCCTTGCCTTCTCTGGAGTGTTTAAATTGAGACGTTGGGCTGCTGTGAAAAGGTTGAAAGGGGCATTTTTCACCATTTGTTTTGTTCTCTTTTGCATACAGGTGGGTATGCAAACGAGTAGAAGTTACAAAAGAGTATATTGTATATGTGTAACATACTCCCTTAAATTTTCTTTATGCAAGAGGAGCCGGAATATTCCTGTGAGCAATATGAGAGAAAAGGGGTGTATGTGGCAGCTGTGCTATGGATAGCAGGGCCTGCACACATGTTCTTACGCTTTCTAAAATACAAAAGGAATATTTTTTCTTGTTGATTTTTTTTTGTATGATTGCTACACTGCCCTATGATGGTAATGGCATTCACTGGTCACTTTAGGTCACTGCTTTTTATTTCCTCCTTTCTGTTCTACAGTATCAGCAGTTAACCATTTTTTTCATCAAAACAGGTTATATATAAAAGTTGTATGTAAACAATTTGCACTTAATAAAGGCTTTATGCCTGTCTCGCCTACTGCAACTACATGCTACTGCACTTGTGTAAAGTGTATCTCAACTACCATTATAAATATTAAATACTATATACATAGCTACTAAATGAATAGGAAAATTAAATGCCAGGGGACACCTTATGAAAGTCGAGGGAAAGATAATGGATGTATTCAGTTGAACAAAGTTAGTATTTTCTGCTCAGAATGATGAAGAACGGGACGAGTTGCAAGCAGTGGTTGAGTGGTTTTCAGCAAAGGATTGGGTTGTTAAATAATATAACACAACATAATCAGCAGATTTGAAGCTTCTCTGTTTTACACATTTTTCAGTCTCTAAATCCTTTAGAAACCATTTACTGGGGAAGCCGCAATTCTTCTTATGCAATTTAATGTCATTCTTGGCTGACAATGGAAGGGGCTATCAGTAAAAGAGAAAAACAAATTCTGAATCTAATTCTTCTTTGATAATGTAAGTGCTTGGTTCTCTTTCTTTAATGTACACTTAGTGTATTTGACCCCTTCATAAGTGGATGGTAGCAGCTTTCTTTGATACAGGTTTTTCTTACATTGCTTCTTTTCTGGATACATTTTGATGGTTCTGGATGCAATGACCATGAATTTCTTTTTTTTATCCTCATTTCAGTGTGTGAACTGTTCTCAGGTGGCAGCACTTGCACAGATGAGAACAGAATCCATGAGATGTCAGGATCACGGAGTGTTTGGCTGTAGGAGATCTTATCCATGTAGTTGAACATATTCCATAAAGGCTTCACAGGGAAACACATGGAAAAGTTTGTAAGTGCAGAAATAAGCTCCCTTTTGGCAGATATTAAATAGGCCACTAGTTCACAACAAGGTAAACATCTGCAAAAACTGGAAAATCATCGCCATGTGGTATTTTATGAAACTAAACCAAGGAGATGCTGCTCTGTTATCAGTTCCTGTGTTTTTTTTTCTTGACTAGAAAACTGAAGATAGAAGGTTATTTAATATCTTTGCTTACTTTTAACAAAAGACAGTATAATACAGCAATAATGATCATTTTACATCTGGGATCAACCCTCCAACTTTCCCCTACTGGGGTATGTCTGGACATCATTAGGTAAAAAGAGGTAAGACTTTATAGGAGGACCCTCTTGGATGGAGCCCTTTGTGGCTATGGCATACTTGGGAATTTGGATCAGACTTTTTAAAGTCCAAATTTAAACCAATGCCCTTGCCATAACAATGTATGGAACGTTTCTAACAGCACACTCCAAGTCTTAGCTATTGTATACGTGATATGGTTATGTGTTTCCTAGAAGAAAGA
>NW_010197356.1:0-2876 GCF_000695765.1 Mesitornis unicolor | reverse complement strand
AATAATAATAATAATAATAATAATAATATCAGCAAAACTAACAGGCCTGAGGTGTCAAAATCTGCATCCAGATCCTGACCGGTGACATTGCACTTGGACAACTCGGCCCTGGGGACAGAACCCAACCATCTGTAACAGGGGACACCAATGCGTGGCCATGAATAGACACAGTTAACTCCTCCTGGCACATTGGCAAGCCTGCTCCTGGCCTGCACGCCATCTCCAGCTGTCCTGCGGGCAGGCACTTCAAAGTTTGGCAATGGAGGAGCAGAGCTCACTGGACGGACATGAAAACTGGCTGCAAACACAGATCCCGGCCAGCTCCAGTGACAATGCCTCTTCTCCAGAGGAGCTGGCACACAAAATGCTTTGGCCATTCACACCAGCAGCTGGACACCAAGAGCCTTTGTGCGGCGCAGACGAAAACGTGGTTTTGCCACTTGGCCTGAGGCTCAAAAGCTCCTTCTTTCCACCCCAACCCCATTACAGACCCACAAAGGCTCGGTTCACACAGCCACCCCTCCTCGTCTCCAAGGCCTTCGAGCACTTCAGGGATGAAAAGCAGGGAAAGAACCAGGGTCCTTTATCCCGTGAGCCCTCAAGGTCACGTTAAACACAAAGGGCATTGATCCAGCCCCGTTTTCTTCTCTTAAAGCTCGCAGCTCCAAGCTGGGCAGCAGAACTGGGCTGCACAGTAACAGCATCCATTAAACTGGGCCCTCGACACGCTGGCTGGTGAAATAAAGCACAAAGGAGATGGCCAAAGTCCTCAGCTGCCCTGTGCCGGAGGGCATGGCTCCTTCTGGCAGACACGCAGCTCTCAGACAGCCATGCAGTGCCGTTGAATAGCGGACAGCAGCAGCCAGAGCAGTGGGAGCTGCCTTGTTCCAAGCTAAGCTGCTTTACAGCATCGGCACAGCTCCCTAGCGAGACATCCAGGGGGGTTTCTTGATCCAAAATACACCAAGGTGTGGAAGATTCTCCCTCAGGGTTTAGAAATTTCAGAGAATGCTTGCGATTAAATGAGAGCTTGGGCTCGTAGAGAAAACTCACTGCACACCAGTACAGCACAACAAAACCAACTGACATCCACGTGCAGTTTTAAAGATGCAACCAAGTGAATTCAGAGATGAGGTACGGGTTCGGTTTCCTCATGCTCAATTTCCAGGAAGCAGAAATTCAGCTGCCTCAGCCCTACTGCTCACTTTAGGTGTTAGAGTGGAAGGTGCACAGAGGAGACCAAGGACATCCAAACACTCAGTGAACCCACACTTTGCTGCTGTTTCCATACGGGGCATTAATCCTTTTTTTGCATCCCGAAGGTGCTTCCTGCTCCAAAGAGACCCAGCCTTCGCCCTGGGAAGGGATGTGAAGCGCATTTGCCAACCGGCTGCCATCAAAAGGATGCTTTCAACACACTCCTCTGCCTTGCCAAACTTGTAAATAGCAGCAAATATGAGCACAAGCAAGTCAAAGGTACCCATCTGTTAGCACCGCATCTCTAGCTGAGCGATCTGCTTCCAAATAAATTCAAGCCACTCCAGGATAAAAGTCAGACATTGTTGTCAGAGGCCGACACGCTTTCTTAAGGGAAGAAGGGTCCTGGGATAAGATTGGCCAAGATTTGTGGATTGGATGCTCAGCACCTTCTCAGAGGCTCTACAGGTTGTAACATGAAGATGGTCCTTCCCCAGGTTGACCGTGGAAGCAGCAGGATCAGACCCACCTCTGACTGAGCATTAGTGGGCTACTGAGCCTTAACAGGGCTGGTAGGTGCTGCTGTGATGAGACACAAGGACAACTGCTTTAGAAAAGAGCCTCTTTCAAGCCCCCTTCCATCCCTCTCCAGATCCACCTTGCAGCAACTCAGCCACTGTAACACACCTGTAGGGCTGGTTTACTCCTCTACGCAGAGCACATGTTCTGTAGGACATAAAATCCTCTTCCTTGAGCGCATGTCTTAACCTGCACTCAGTGTGTGTTTGTACATGCCTTTTGGGGGAAAAAAAAAGGTCCAATTAAATACAGGATGCTCAGTGGTACATGGGGACACCAGTCTGGGAGGCCGTAGCTCCAACAAGAGTCTGTTTTCCAGAAGCACTTTGTACTGCATCCCATGGACGAGGATAAGATGTGTTCCCATAAAATGTGACCCCTGTTACCAAGTTAATGGGGTCTTTAACGATAGTTCTTAACTGACATTGGTGTTGCTGTCCTGGCCACAGGCCAAGCCCCATTTAAAGCAAAATTTCGAGATGCCTTCTCCTTTTGTCCAAGTTATTGACCCAGACCTGACCAAATCCGTTGAAGCTGTTCACTTTCTTCAGAAGCGATGTGAAATACTTGTTATTCTGAAAACACACTCTGGCAGATCCAAGCAAGCCCCAAAGGCTGGAAACATGGGGCACGTCCTGCGTGGCTTCACGTATTTCTCTCCCAACACTTTCAAAAGGGGGTCTGTTTTCTGGAGAATCAGGATTACAATTTGGAAGGCTCAATATCAAGAGCTAACCCAGTACCAGGTCCTTCTAGGAAATACGACGTGACACAGCACAGAAGGAAGGCGAGGAAGCTTTTGTAACATCGGAACTGCAATGTGCAAATAAACTCGACTTGTATCCCCAAAAACCCCCCAGGCAGCAGGCTCTGCTCTCACCATCACCAGTGAGCCCAGCTCCGGTGTACGAGGACCATCACCCACATTTGGTGACCCATCCATACATCTGGGCTGAGGCAATGCCAGAATTCCTCGCTGCAGCAGCTGCATGAACCAAACAAGACAGCTCATGTATAGACACAGTGGATGTTACTACAGCCTTACTCAGAGTGACTCTCCGTCATCGTTACACAGAATCACAGCATATGAGGAGTTGGAA
>NW_010197355.1:0-5038 GCF_000695765.1 Mesitornis unicolor | reverse complement strand
GAACAGGCTGCCCAGAGAGATTGTGGAGTGTTTTATCTCTGGAGACATTCAAAACCAACCTGGACGCGTTCCAGTGCAACCTAGTCTAGGTGATCCTTCTCTGGTAGGGGTGTTGGACTAGATGATCTTTCAAGGTCCCTTCCAGCTCCTAATATTCTGTGGTTCTGTGAACACAATAGTATTGTGGGAGGTAAGATGGGTTTAAAATATAATGCAGCCTATCTCCAATTATGATTCATCAGGTATTAGCATTTATCTTCTCTGTAGTGCAGTTTGTACTTTAAAAATATTTAGAAATGAAAAATACATAGTAGCTGTGAGTATCACTTTTCACACTTCTGTTGCCTGAATAGGCTCAATTGTATACTCACTTAGTAATTCAATCATGAGGGAACAGTTAATCATGAAAACACTTTTACTTCTTAAAAATAAAAAAGCAGCCAATGTAACTCCCAAATAGCTAGGAGTTTTTGCTTATGTCTGTTTGACTCACTTCTATCTTTTGAAATAACAGCCGGCATAAGCTAAAGCATATCTACCTATCTACATACCTACTGATCCATATAAAAATTATATTTAGCTAGTTGAAGCTTTGTATTACTATGTTCAATGGTATCACTGTAAATACTAGCTTTCCCAGAGTTGTATTCTGTGATTTGAACTTTATTTCTTTATTTACATCCTGTTTTGTTTGATACAGTCATAAGTGGTAAGGGCGCAGCTATCGGCTAGTGGGGTGACACCTCAGGTGTGAAGGACAGTGCAACAGGATCACAGAATCACAGAGTGGTCAAGGTTGGAAGGGACCTCTGGAAGTAGCTGTTTCTACTCCCCTGCTCAAGCAGGGTCACCTACAACTGGTTGTCCAGGACCATGTCCAAAGGGCTTTTGAGTAGCTCCAAGGATGGAGACTCCACAGCCTCCCTTGGAAACCTATTGCAGTGCTTGGTCACCTGCACAGTGAAAAAGTCTTTCCTGATGTTCAGAAGGAACCTCCTGTGTTTAAAGTTGTGTCTGCTGCCTCTGGCCCTGTCACTGGACACCACTAGAAAGTACCTGACTCTGTCCTCTTTACACCTTCCCTTCAAGTATTTGTATACATTGATGAGATCCCTCTTGAGCCTTCTGTCCTCCAGGCTGAACAGCCCCAGCTCTCTCCACGTTTCCTCATAGGAGAGATGCTCCAGAACCTTCATCATCTTCCTGGCCCTTTGTTGGACTCTTGCCAATATGTCCATGTCTTTCTTATACTGGGGATTCCAGAACTGGCTGCAGTACTCCAGTTATGGCCTCACCAGAGCTGAGCAGAGCAGAGGGGAAGGATCACCTCCCTTGATCTGCTGTCAGCGCTCCTCATATTGCAGCCCATTGGCCTTCTCTGGGACAAGGGCACACTGCTGACTCATGTTCAACTTGGTGTCCACCAGGACCCTCAGGGATTTTTTGCAAAGCTGGTCTCCAGCTGTCCAGCCTTCAGCATGTATTGGTGTTTGGGGCTGTTCTTACTCAGGTGTGGGACATGGCACTTCTCCTTGTTGAACTGCTTGAGGTTCATGTCAGCCTGTTTCTCCAGTCAGCTGAAGTTCCTCTGTATGGCAGCATGACCCTCTGGGATCCCAATAAGATCATAGCCCTGCTCAGATTTCTAACTCATCATATTTATTCCCCATACTGTATGCAGTATTATACAGGTACTTCAGAGAGGTGCCCCGGCATGTTGACTTCCTAGAAAGGATTTTGTAAGCTTCCTGCTATTGTTTTACAGATCTAGTGTTCAAATAATTTGGCATTACATAGCTCTCATTTGAAATTATGGGCCTTTGGATTTCACCAGCATCAACTATTCCTGCATTTTTCTTGCATCTACGCCACTTGAACTGAAGATATGAGCTGATATTTCTGGTTTAGTGACACATCCCAAAGCATCTGAATGTTATTCACTAAGAAATAATGTTCCAAGGTGGAGCACAGTATTGTGTGCTAAACTGAAGAGCAATCTGGTATTGTTGAACCAGACTGCAGTAATATGAAAATGATCACTTTTTTCCCTGCTTGTATAAAGACTGTTAAAAGATTTAGAACTATTGCAGAAACAAGAACATCAAATAACTTCTTTATGTTCTATATTTATTGCAAAATTTAAGTTCAAGAGATAATGCGGGGAATACATCTCTTGCAAAAATGGTGAAGACATTATTAGGTGATGTGAAATCTTAACTGTACAAGCAAAGCTGCTCTTTCTGTAAGCTGTGGGACAAATCATCAGTGAAGTCTGTATAAGACAAAACAACGTATTATGTGATCAGAACACTCTGATTTATAATGCACTCTGATTCATCATAGAAATTTTTTTTCCTCCTTTCATGCAGAATTACTTAGTCAAGTCCCCCCACTTCCAAATCTAAATATACACACACCTCCACACCCAGAGTGACACAGCATTACTAAATCAATTTTCCATAGTTTCACTAAAAGTTCACACCTACACCCTGTGGCAGATGCACCCACCCTACTAAAGACCTGAGAAAAACCCAACAAAGACGGTGCTAAAGATTCTGGCCCTGGTGGCGCCAAGACTGCCTCCCCCCTCACAGCTCATGTCTGGTCCACACAGTGGGGGTCAAAGGTGGGAAAGTTGGGGTCCTCAGCCAGTAGGGGGTGACACGACCATGTATTGACCACAGATCAGATTCGACCAGGGTATAAATGGGGCCCCGTCAGAGGACTCATTTGAGTCAGTCCTCCTCGGAGCAGCGGGTCTGCAGTCGGGGCCTCTCCCCTTGAGCTGGGACGCCACTTAAGGTAACTTCTCAAGATTGAGAGCCCTCCCTTTTTGGTGAGTGAGTGAGTGCAAATTTTGGATCTTTTGGCCAAAAACTTAAGAATTCTTCACTTAGCCGTGTCTGGTAATATTCCCAACCACCATATCGAACCTGTATTTGTTGAATGTCAGTGGGATGTTGTTTTGGTGAATGAAGTTTTGTCTGCTTCATTTTAGTTGCAGATTAAAGTTTGTTTGAGTTCATTAATTGTGTGTGTGTAGCCATTTTGGTGCGATTCCGTGACACACCCTTAAAATCCAAGTAAGTTTTCCTAACATCACTGACAGGAATGTATGACATTAATGCTAACCCTGCTGAAACAGGTAAAGTTATACTTGCTGAAAAGCAGTAGTAAAAAAAAAGACATAAAATTTAAACATTTGTGCCTACGAAACAATAAATAACATACTCAACTTTGTGTTTTGAAAGAAGAAGAAACTTTGGAATATAAAACCAAAAGATTAATAAAGCGCTCATATACTTTAGCTGTATGCAGGTTAATATTGCTGCTGACTACTAGTGCACGCATTATGTAAAGCAACCTTCAATTGAAACTCATTCCCTTTCTCTGTATCTAGCAGTGGGTATCATGGGAAAGGTAATGGCAGAAGCCTCCTATAACAGTACTGGAAAAGAAAAAGATGCTCTCATTGGGTTACTTACTTTTATTCTGTGTGACATGACAGATGTTGGCTAGCTGGCAGATGCAGAAGGAAACTAGTTCTCTGCCAGCCTTATGTGAGTGTTTGTGTATGCAAGACTGTACTGCTCGTGCTATATATGCTTCGGCAGTGCAAGTGACTCCCATGCTTTGTGTGGGGAGTTTCACACAATTTCTAGCACCACATTTTGCAATAACAGTTTTGTAGTTTAAGTGGCTGTGAGAAACGAAGTAAGACATCAGAATCCAGTGCACTAGCTATAAAACTTCTTGGTTGTTTTTTTTTTTCAGTTCTTTGTAGCTTCTATTTTGCTTTTCCTCTTCTTCCTTTACGGGCAATGAATACTGATAATTTGCAGTGATGACAGTCATTGTATTTCATTTGGGCTGCGTAATGTTTTTTGTCCTCTCCACCACCCTGATTTGGAAGGACAGTGTCTTTCTTACATAGCAAGATATTTTTAATCTGACACTAATAATAAAGGAACCATTAGTAATGTTAATGAATACCTGTCTAATTCTTCCTATATCATGCAGATTGATAGCCCTATGCAAATGTAGCCCTGTAATCCTGAATGACTTGGAAAATGATCAGAGGGTGTGCAGGAGGTCTGTATTTGAGATTAATCTCAAGGAATTAACAATTTATTCCTTGATGAAAGAGAAATTTTGCCATCTACAATAAAGATGAACTATATAGGAGAGTAAATGAATGACCTCTCTAGCACTCTCTGAACTTTCTTGAGTTAAATACTTCAGTTTTATACAGTGCTTGTGTGTTGGTAATTATTGTACATATTTCAGAGTCTAAATAAGATATCTTAGAATTTTGCAAAAATTGTTATGCTGCCTTGGAATGAGTGGTCTCCTAGCATAGGTACCCCATTTTTTTTAGTGATACAAGAGCAAGGCTCTTGACTTTAAATATAAATTTAATAATAAATCTGTATTTCATAAGAATTCCTTTAAAACATTTCAGTTTTTGTCTGTGAGATGTTACAATTCATGGACATCTGCAACTTGTGAAATTGCTGCAGAAAAGAGGTATGGTAGTCTTCTAATTATTAACACTTTAATATTATTAATTTAATATTAACTATTGTTAATTATTAACACTTGCAGAGTTGATAATATGCCCCTTGGTATAATAACTCTTTCAAAACCACTTATTTAAGGGCAGCTAAATATTTGTCAGGAGGCATTTCTTTCTTGCTTTTTAGAAAAGAACTAGGTTAATTACTTAGACCAGATCTCTAACCTAACCCCTACCCTAGCTGATCACGAGATGTATAGCTGAATTGATTGACAAATTAATGTGAACGGTTTTGAATTTTTAATATTTTAAAGTCCAAAAACCTAAGGTAGATTCAACATTTAAAATAAGAATGAAAGCATAAACTTTAAAAGTTTACCATGTGGATTAATGCAAAACTAGATTCTTTTAACTCACTGGTTTCTATGCTAAGTTGTCAGAATAAGGAAGACGTGAATAAAATTTTTGAAAAGATGCCTTTCAATAAATGTCAAGATGGTATAAATCACAGAATCACAGAAT
>NW_010197354.1:10339-14106 GCF_000695765.1 Mesitornis unicolor | reverse complement strand
TCTCCTTCTCACACTCTCTTATGGACCTCACACTTATATGAAATGCAAACAGGTAACAAGAGTGTGACACTGCCAAGGGCTTGCAGTTCACAAAAGTAACACAAACAGAGAGCAAGAGAAAGGAATAATGGTGTATGGCTAGTGGCAGGTAACTAATGGTGTGTTACTTTCATCCCCTCACTCATGTTATTTCTTTGTATGTTGCTTGGATGAGTGTACTGAAGAGTAGGTCTTCATTTTTGTAGGCAGTTTCTTGAATTTTTAGTAGGATGACAGTCTAGTATATTGCTAGGTATTATTAAAGGGAGTTTTCATAGCTGCTGTCTGTTGGATTCACATTTGTTGCTGTATTATTTGTTATACATAAATTTCTTTGATCCCACAAGTATGGGGTCAGCAGAGCTGATTATTTTGTACTCTATCAGGGTATGGATTTGTTTATAGGTTTGCTTTGCAGACTAAACAAATTTAGTTTCTTCTTTTGGTAGCAAAGCTATGACCTTCCAGACTTTTTATCAAACTCACCATTTCTTTTGGCATAGTTTTGTGATAGTTTACTGTCAGCCAAGTACTACCCTTCTCCCTTTTTTAACTGAAGTATCAAAAGGTGGTGTTGCTAAACTACATTTGCCTTTACTTCAGTGGGGGAAGACTTTCAAGAATGAGTCATTGAAAGCACAAGAAAATAAATAATTTAGACAACAAACTGAAGCTATAGGATGAAAGCTTTTATTTTTTAAAAAAACAAGCTATATTGTTCCAAAGTAACATGATCTGTGTTTCATTTTCTTTGTCAATGATATATTTAAAGACAACTTAAAATGTCTTCTAGAGCATTGCTGAAAGAAGATTTATTTTTGTTTTTAGAAATAGCTTACATGGAAAAGTTCTTTGGAGAAGGAATCTTGTCTTCTTCATTGCCTGTTATATCACAATATTGATGGAAGGGTTTAACTAAATTGTAATAAAAACCTCAATTTTATCTGCAAATCGTTGATTAACAGGTCAGGCACACAGACACTCATTGACAGAATGTTTGCTGAATGAAAATTCATTTATTGGGATCTTTCACTGAATGTAATGCTTATATGAGGAATCTAATCTCTTGAACAGGACATTCAGCTGCTGTCTGGATGTGACAGCAACCTACATTGCAAGGGTGTCTGTATCTAGATTTTTAAACAGCTTGACTCAGTAAAATTCCCCAAACCTATGTTTTGCTGAATTCTTATAATCCAGCTGGTCAGAGGTCCTACATGATCACTCCAGGATATATATGATCCATTTCTACTGAATATCTTAACTATGTAAAAAACATGTCAATTATCTCTGTTATGCACAAAAGACTGTCCTAAATGAACATTTGTGTATCTGCAAGAAAAATTTCTACTGACTGTTTAGAAATATCTTAACCATGTGCAGCTGGACCTGACAAAGTCCCATGACAATGACTCAAATGCGTTGTTTTGAAACCAAATAACAGCTCGGTCAGCCACCTTGTCCTACACCTGCCCCTTGTCTCATTGCCGATGACAAATGTGAAATTCCTGGATCACTCAGGGAATTGATGACTGAGTGTGCTAGGTATGTACACAGGCACAGCCCTGACACCCCTCTACTCCACAAATGTAACTTGAATTTCCTTGTTATACAACAATCATAACTTACATTCCATAAATATTGCTTGTAAACAGGTCAGCCTGTTTACAAGTAGCAATTTCTTTCCAAGGAGACTGATTTTTTAATGGAAATGAGATAAATAGGTTATGCCCATGTAGATATAGTCATTCTCTCTTTATTGTCTCTCTTTCTCTTTTAAAAGCTGGATGTTTGGCAGTATTTAAACATTAATATCTTTCAAGCCATGCTTAACACCATTTCTTTCCTGTTGCTTAATAGGCATGAGCAATCTACTCTCAGGTGAAATAATGAGCTACAGTCAAAGCTACAGCAGTTGGAGGAGTATCCTTCCACTTCACTGGGTTAATCTTTATCAACTCTAGGAAGGACATTCCTGACAGATTTTGTTAAATCTTTTCTTAAAGGCTGCCAGTCTTGAGTTTCTACTATTTAGCTCAGTAACCTATTTAGTTCTTAGAAGCCCTTCTGATAGAAAGTCTTTCTTGAAGTCTAGTTTAAATTTGTTGTGCTTTAAGTCCGATACTTTTTGTCTTCTCTGCTATGCACCTTAAGAACAGATGCTTTTTACGTACAATAAAACTGCTATCATGCCTTCAGTTTTCTTTTCAGGCTATTACAACTCTGCTTACTAAATCTCTCTTACTAAGCCATAGGAACTATAACCCTCTCACCTTTATAGCTTTTTTTTTTTCTGGATTTTCCAAAATAGTACCACATTTTGGATCTGCAAATATCACGAACATGCTATCTTTACAATAAAGGACCTGTATTTTGAGAACAGAAAGTAGATTTCTACTTGCAACAAGGTTAAATTGCTAGTATGAAACTCAAGTGAAAAGTTCATCAAGTTTCACATGCAGAATTATCATAAAGCATATGAATAGAAACAGTGCTAATTGAGGGGTTTCTCCCAAATCCAACTTTGAATTAGAATTTCATTCAGTATGACAGAAATTCAGGGAGCATCATCCTGTAGTAATGGATTAGGCATAATTATGTAATCATGTACATCAACAGCACTGTGGGAAATAAGCTTATTTTTCATTAAGCAATTGGACAATAAACTCATTCAGAAAAAAAAAATAGGTCAATGGCTCCTGGGTTCCATGTTTTTGTGAATCCAAAACTTTTTTTTTCCCCTCATATCATCACCATCTTTGCCAGCACAAAGCTTGCACATCACCTTTGATCATTCTCCAACTCTTGGTTGCTGGTTGCACTTGCTGATTTAGAATTGAGATCCTGAATGACAGTGTTGTGGTTTGAGCCCAGTGAGCAACTGAGCATCACAATGTCCACAGAAGGCGCTAGATAAAATAAGGACTAGGAGGGCTTTTTCTCATCATTTATAATCACAGGCAAAAGACAGATTCATCATGGAGAGGAAAAAAAAACCAACAAAAAAACCAATTTTAATTTGTTACCAATAACATCAGAGTAGAACAGTGAGAGATATAACCGGATCTTAAAGTCAAAACATCCCTCTCTTCTTCCCAGGCTCAGCTTTGTTCCCAGTTGCTTTACTGACCTTGGTGTTTGCACAGTTGTTCTCCTCCCATCACTCTCATTTCTCTGCTACAAGTCTCTTCTGACGGTTCTGAATTGTTCCCAGCTTTCTCTTTTTCAGGCTAGAGCAGCAGTGGGACTTAAGCTTAAGTTGGGGATCAGGCAGCCCAGGCAGGCAGGGCTGCACTGGTTGGAGCTGGTGCAAAAGAAGGTAAACTATGCACTACACCCCCCTCTTAAATACATGAATATGCAAGGACACTGATTGGCTTGACCCTGGTCACAGGTGGATCATTTTAGATCTAGGAGATCTAGGGTAGTTTCTAGTAGCTCCTTACTGGGCTATCTCATATCTCTATGATCTCTGCAGCCCTTCTCTGCTACCAGAAAAACAAAAGCCCCTCACAGGAAATCCAATACAGACGGGCATAGAAGGAATTAAAGTTAGAGGAAAAGATTTGCAATGACTCCTTTTTTTACTCACGGTCTCCCCATTGTTTGTGATTATAAAAGCAGCAGGATCTTACACAGCAATGATGTTTATTGCATGAAAATCTTACACATACTTCTTATTCCACCTAGTAAGTTCTCAAAACTATAATTTGTTAGATTTTGAGAGA
>NW_010197354.1:2520-10308 GCF_000695765.1 Mesitornis unicolor | reverse complement strand
AAAGATCAATTTATACTTGCCCCGTGTCTTATTTTCTCTACCTACGTATCTGCAACTGATCAAAGATTTTTGTTCTGATGCAAGATGGTGGTTCTTGTATTGTTATGTTATACACTTGTTTTAATGATCACTTAACTGCTTATATGAGCTAATGTCATTCATTTTGTTTCATTAATTGATCCATGGCAAAAACCAGAACTATTGCATTCCTTAACATCATCTTGTCTTCCTTTCTATCATTAAATCTCTTTCCTCATTCTTTGCTATTTTTTGTCCTTTCTCTATCAAATGATCATATTCAGCAGTTTCCCTTTTTCCCATTACCTCTCCTCTGTTTTGTTTCACAGATAAAGGATACAGAAAAACATTTCCACTTTTTTCAGGGGGCTGCTGTTTTTATGTAATATTCTTACTGTCCTTATTCTTCTTCTGTTTATATTTCTGATGTGTTTTTAGGACAGTGACTGTGCTTGGTTCGCTAATGCTGTTAATGTTTATAACAATATGCCTGAAGTTTTACTTTCCATATTCCAATATTTATATTAGCAAAACCACACTTATAAAAACCCCACACTTGTACTGCCCTTTCCATCTGGTACGTCACTGAGATTCCACTCAGAGGACACTTAGAAAAAGCATTGTCATAATGCATAAAATTAATCAAGAACCAGTAGTAACAAGGTTAATATTGTTTATTTCTCTGATTATGGTACCTTTGTTATTGTGCTGTCAGTGTTGTGATTATTTCTTGTTCATGTGTTCAGCCTCTCTGACAAGATGATTTTGAGTAACTAAGATAATATTTTGTAAATTTATAAAATTAGATGGGAATGTGTGCTCTTTATGCTCTTTATAATTAACTACTGCCAGTATAATGTCCCTCATCCCTAAAAGTTTGTCCTTGAACAAACTGGAGGCATTTTCTGTTTTCATTGTGCTTTGTGATGATCTTTGCCTTTTCATTGATTCAGCACTTACCTTTGAGCCTTACTTTTCAAATATGTTGAATTTGCCTTTTATCAGCTTAAAAATGTGGATCTCATGCATATTTACATTGCAAGCTGTGACAGCTCTGGAAGAGGTCAGTTGTGTCAACTGCTCTATACATCCGCAAGAAACTCTATTATCTGTTGAACAGACACAGCTTTACAATGTGTAAAACTAAGCATATTTTTCTAATAATATTAACTCCTTATTTTGAAACTAATAGTTTGGGGGTTTAGTTATAGGGATTTAAATAAGATTTGTCTCAAATTAGTACTGAAAAGGAATAAAAGTGAAGTTTGAATGACAAGCCTTTCTTTCATTGCAGTTTAGTACTTGTTACCAAAAACCTGTTAGTTTTTAAATGATAGCTGTGGTTTCCTTGTCATTGTAATATCAGTTTTTCTGATTATGGGATGAAAAAGGCAAAGATTTTTGCCCAAAAATGTCAGACAAGTTCAGTGTTGGTTGATAAGGCAGCTGAATCAGATACTTCATAGTCTTGAACCTGATTCAGAACTGCTCTTTGCAGTACAAGGAGGACATAAAATACTTGTCTTTACTTTGTATATTATTTCTCCTTTTATGTACCTGTGATCCCATTTAAAAAACATGCATCTGTTAATGATGACCAGCACTGGTTTCAATTATTAATGTGACTGGGTTTTGCTTGACTTGGATTTAAAGTTCATGGGGACAGTTGGGGCAAAGGAAAAGTTACACCTAGTACAGTAGGTGAACCCAGCCCTGACTTTCGACATTTTAGAGTAAGAGTTGCATGAAAGAGGAAGAGACAAGGCTAGGACAGCTGAAAAGAGGAGAAATAAGGCAAGGTTTTAAAAAAATAAATAATAAAACTACTTCCTAGTTGGAACGGTTTTCTCTGGTTTAGGCAAACTTAATCTGCCCGTAGAGATGTTCTTAAAGCAACTGCTTGTACTGCTTCCTTTGACTTGACCTAAAGCTTAGTTATTGCTTCTACTTTGCTGGTTCCTGTGATCATTCTGAGTGATGTCAGGCTCTTACTCTAATATGTAAATTCCTGTCTCTTTACAGTGGCAGATTCTTTACTATATTACAAAGGAAGTTATACAATACTTTTGAAGACTTATGGTGCTCTGATGATGACAGGCTGGAATAACCAGAAGGAGGCTCTAACATTCAACAAAACAGAAGCTCCAGCTCTTCCCAATGCTGAAAACAAATATTTAGAAAGTAGAAATAATAGTAATTTGTCACTTATGTGAGCATCTGGCAGACACTTTAAACTCTGTTGTATAGCTTTAAATTCTATAGCTAAGTTAGTAATAAAAACTAGAAGTTACTGTCTTAAGACAGTATAAATGGAGATATTTTTGTACAGAAACATAGAAAAGAAATTTTAAAAGAAAGATGGCAGTGTTTGACATTTTTTCTCTGAGTTAGAACAGACTTGTGACAATTTCATGCAATATTTTGATAGAAGGAAGAACATTTTCATCAGAATTTTTTATTTTTTGAGTTTTTATGAAAATATACCTCAATCTCTAGTTAGACTATGGAATGCATTGTTACAGGAGAATACAGTAAGACTCAGAAAGGATTTCTATGGATATTAAGACTATTTAAATTAATAACACATTTTATAAGGGAGTGTAGTAATTCCATATTCTGAGGATTATACCTGCATTTAACTGTTAGAAACAATAATGTTCTTTAATACAGGAAGGAAATTATTCTTCTTCAAAACGAGATGGTTGAAAGGGCACCATAGGAATCATTAGATATTATTTCTTGTGTCACAGATCCTACACTTTTAGCTAATGCTCAGCATTATGTCTTCCATTTCTGCAAGCAAGAAAAAAATAAAAGGAGAAAAAAGGGATTTTACCCATGCTTTAGACTAAAAAGATTATTGTGTATTGAAATGCATTTTTTCTTCTCAAGTTTCCTTTCGGAACTTTCTCAATAGAGGAGATACTAGGAAACAAGGTAACTAGAACTGAATGCAAGCTCTTTACCCAGGACCCATTAGAGAATTAGGTCACCTCTTCTGCAGTCATTCATATTCTCAAAGACTTATCAGAGATTCTTATATTGAAAGGGAAAGCATTCAAACTGATACCAAAAAAGAAACCCCAGCAAGAAATACAACAGTTTCTCGTTCTTGATACATCTCAAGGCTTCTTCCTGTCATGTTCTGAACTTTTCATTTTGCTTTAATTAATAAATGTTAACTAGTCTTGGTTTTTGTGTCCTACCAGTATGTTTGTTCCTACTAAACCTTAGAGTTTAATGTGTGTAGGAACAAACAGAAGTACTTAAAACAAACAAACAAAAATTATTCCAAATATCCTTCATATTGTGTATATTTTTTAAAAAAGTATTTGCACACATTTAGAGACTCAGTTAAGACACTTTTAACATATTTTCATATTGAGGAGCGTCACCCTTGATATAGACTGTCAGAGAAACAACCACTGAAGTAAAGATGGATTTCACTATCAGTAGGAGTATAAAAATCTGGTCCTTACACATATGGCATTTGTTTTAAAACTATTTCATCCACTTAATTGGGATAACAAAAGATCAAACTTTAACCTTTTATGTAGAGTTTTAATTATTAAGGAAGTGATTTTGAATAGTCAAAAAGCATATAGTGTGCTGTCATTGCCAATCATATATTCACACTGCACCATACAAATAATGTAAACAATGAGCCAAGTGCTGTTTAAGAAGGACAGCTACTTGAAAATCACTTATTTAATTCTTTAATGTTTATAAACACCTCCACTAAACTACCTGTTTTAGGGCAAAAAAATATCTTTTTGTTTCTATGTTAGGAGGAATGTAGAAATGGTATTGCAAATTTTGTAGATCTCTAAAAAGGGCTCCATTTGACCACTGCATCTTTTCACTTGGTTTCTTTCTGTATTTGTCATTTGTATGTTTTTGCATTTTTTTCCTGAGCACTGTGAAATTAATACTTCAATGTGAATTATTTCTCTGTTGGAGTTTCTACATTATGACTACAGTGAATATTGTTGTTTATAGCAAAAGCTCTATCACAACGCAAAGGAGTTTTTATTTCTTTTTGTGTGTTTCAATTGAAACAATTTATTTGAAGTCTTTCAGACTGAAAGAAGAAGCTAAAAGCAAAAATAGGCTAATAAAAGTCAGTATCTCCCCTTTGAGCAATGTCAATCAATTTGAGTGAAATAGATTCCCTGCTTGTTCAATAAGAAAAGTGCTTTGTGTCACAAATGACCTGAAAAATTCTTGGGTGTCTTCATTATGAAGAAGTACCTGGTGTTTTGGTCTTGTATTACCTATTTAATTGGTATTCATATTAAGTTACCTGTTTCTGTTAGAGAAATTAGAAGAAAATATAATTTTATTAAATTATGTTATACTGCAAGATAAGAAGAAGTTCCTATGATAAAAAGTGTTATATTAAGTCTGGAATTCATCAAAACAGAATGATAAATTGAAAGTATATAGTGGGTGTTTAACCAACTCAGCAAAAACATAGGATTGAAAATGTTATCGTTCTTTGTTCTGTCTAAAGATAGATTCTATTATATTCTTACTCTCTCTCATCTGGCTCATATTTTAGTGGTAATTGTAGTAGTAAAAATAAATAGTGAAATGTAAATTTACTTTAAAGATAATATAAATGATATGGCTTATACATTGAATCCAGCTCTCTTGAAAGTATTAATCATGTAAGTAAGTTACCTCGAACCTCTAAAAAAAGTAGAATTAATTAATAATTAATAATTTATGTTCAGGTAACTAATCTGCATCTAGATATCTAACTAAACTTTTTTTTAACATAATGTATAGTTACTATGTAGTTAGCACATTATGCTACAATGGACTTAAATTTGGTAATGATAAGAACTACTTTGTCTTTTATAACAGGCTTGTTTTATATGGCTTTTGACTTAATATTTTTTTCATTTTTTGTGTTTTCAATTTCCAGTATTTAAATTCAGGCTTAGTTTTTTTCTCTATACTTTGCTTACAAATAAAAATATAAAACCTCTATGCAAAACAGTGTTTGAAAAGTTTCCCCTGAGGCATCTAATGAGATTTTTTAAATTGTTTTTAAGGATATTTAGTATGATTTTTAGTAACTACCGATTTTATTAGGAAGTCAGACGTTAAAAACACACCCCTTATTTTTCAGTACAATATATATTGTACAATACACACATGAAAATACACAGCTTGACTATAATTTCATCCCTCATTGATGGCAGGCTCCAAACAGCTTGCTTCTACCTATAACCCTTTGGCAATTTATCCTCTTCCTACATAGCCAACTGCTCTGCTGAATGCTATGTTACTAATGTTGTGGTGGGGGTAGAGAGAAAATAAATTTCTGATAAAATTTCATACAATCATAGAAGCACAGAATGGTTTGGGTTGGAAGGGACCTTAAAGCTCATCCAGTCCAACCCCCCTGCCATGGACAGGGACAGATCCCACCAGACCAGGTTGCCCAAAGCCCCTTCCAACCTGGCCTTGAACACTTCCAGGGAGGGGGCATCCACAACTTCCCTGGGCAACCTGTGCCAGTGTCTCACCACCCTCACAGTAAAGAATTTCTTCCTAATGTCTAAATCTTCCATTTTCCAGTTTAAAGCCATTACTCCTTATCCTATCTCTACCTGACTTTGTAAAAAGTCCCTCCCAGCTTTCCTGTAGGCCCTTTTCATTTCCTTATAGAAAACTGAAATAGGGCAGCATGCCTGCTTTCAGGAATGAGTAACTCCTAGCTATGGGCAATTGCAGACAAAATTTGAATTACCAAAAATATCTGTGCATGTTGGTGAAGCACTAAAAATGTAGTCTTGCATGCCTTGACAACTTATCTTCCCTTCTTGTGGCACTGCATGAAGGATGTTGCATTCTGGTCTACTTAATTACTGCTGGCTTTCTGCTTTATTATTCCTACACATTAAAGACAGGGAAAGACAACTGACCTACACAAACTTTCTTTTACAGACCAAAAATAGATTAAATATCTCCAACTTCAAAGCATTATTGGAAAGCTTGGAATTTTTAATGCACAAGGCTCTAGCTGCTCTTCTTATGGCCATGCCTGTAAACAAAAGAAATAGATTGATGAGAAATTACTATTTTCTCAAACACTCTCATTTAAGGAAAATGCCAAGGTGACATTTCTAATTCATCTCTCTTTACCATTAACAATGCCTTACAAAAAACTTTATTCTGTCATTAGCTTCTTCACAAAGAAATATGGAAGTAGTTTGCCATATATGTGCTATAAGTTTTAATTTGTATGCATGTCCACAGGTGATAACTGAAAGTTATATTTGATCCCTCCGTAAGTTAAATGAACATTCTAGAAGATACTTCTTTTTTTATTATTCAGGTGAAATATCCTACAGTGCATTCAACATATGTAGAAAATTAGTGTCTAACCACTATTAATTCATTTAGCACATCTTATGATAACATTACTTGTGATGAATTCATCTGGTATTACTGTAATTGGTACTCTGGTAGTATTTCCAGAGTAATTCAGTGGATCCATGTTGTTGAGAATCCCCTGATACATTGAGTATTTCAGTATACTGGAAAACATCAAAATCTTTGTCAAAGTGAACAAATCCTTTATTGTTCAGAAAAATAACTATGCAGAAAAGGAAATAAAGAAATCAGTGCAGAGCAAGCCTTCCTCTCTTCTATGCTCTGCTTCAGAGTCTCAGACAGTTCTTTGGAGTAGGCATTATGCTTTTTACTTGTGGTGACAAAATTCATGGCTGAATAATAGGAATTTCAATGCTTTTGCCATAGGGTGTGCTAGCAACACTATTAGGTCTTACTGGCAGATAAATGATCTGCAATGAAAACTGGAATAGCAGGATCAGGTATTTTTTCAGTAAATTTTACAAGTCACTTTTCTTATGTTTAGATGTAAAACAGGAAATGTATTTTTCTTTTCAAGTTGTTAAATTATATGATAACACACCCCATGCCTTTCATGATCAGAAAGACAGAAGTTTACTGGGAGTCTAGAAAAAGTTAAATCAGAATTAAACTTGAAACAATTCAACTGTTGTTTGAAAACTGGTGACCTGCAACCGAGTATTAAGTAAAGAAAACGTAAAAGGGGGAAGGATGGTCGAGGGATATGGAGGGATACTTTTGCAGTGTTATTGTGAGTTATATGAGTATTTCAAGGAGCTATTAATATGCAGAACCAAAGCCCTCTCTTTATTATAGTTTTCTTTTGGGGAAAAATAAAAAGGCAAACCAAACAAACAAAACACTGCCACTCTGTGCAGAACTGCAGAGAAGAGAGAAAGTAACTTTCCAGTAGTCTGCACCTACACTTCCCAGGGAACTGAGACATGTTTTGCTTGAAGAGAAAGAAATCTCTTCCTGTAAGCTTCCTGTAGTTATTGTACTAGCATGTCTCAAACATCCTTCCAAAGCAAACTCCAAAATATGGCACACCATCAAACTTAAATTTCTATTTTAATATTTATTAATTATTAGTATTATTACTTAATATAGGCTTGTTCAAATGTATGCCTTCCTTCAGTACTTCAACTTTTGTAACAAAGGAATAATCACATGTTGCTCCATTACCTTGACGCCGTTTCATAACATGAATGATGAGCAATTGTGTATATAAAAGGAAGTGACTCCGTGTTAGAATTTGAAGAGTGACCCTGAAACCCTGAAAAATAGAATATCTTTGTTCTGTTCTTTTTGTTAGGACACTTTTGACATGGTTTCTAAAAGAATGAGTTGCAGGACAATATAATCTCTCTGGCTGAAGCTTGA
>NW_010197354.1:0-2489 GCF_000695765.1 Mesitornis unicolor | reverse complement strand
GCAGGAATGGACTTCAAACTATCTGAGGGTATCATTATGTTCTGCTTAAAGAAGCAAACTACTTGACAAAGGGGAGGTAGTATGGTGCAAAAGGATGTGGATGGAAGTCATGAACTTTCCAGGAACTAGAAATTAGGAAATTGATGAGAAATCAACAAAAAGTTACCAGGAGGAAACACATATCTGAACACACTTGAGATACATGGGAGTAATGATGTGGATTTTGAGAGTAACTGCAGTGAAGACAAATGTGGTGGATGACAGTATACCCTTATCAGTCTGATAACACATATGGAAAAGAAAATAATGGAGGATGAGGGAAAGATAGTGGAACAAACAAATCAGAAAAATAAAGTGTGCTTTCTGGGCATTACCTAACACCAGAGAGATTAGGGGATAATGGCAAATGGACTCAGGAGCTGAGTTCATGGAATGATAGTAAGCACAAAGAATAAGAATTTGAATATTTCACAAGTACTTGAAGAGACTGTATGCTATGCAGCTGTTTGGCTTTTTTGTTTTCCTTCTTTCTTAAAGGGACATTTCTATAATCACACAACTAAAATTTAAGACTGCTGGCAAGGAGTAGCTACTACTAATTCTTTGCTGAGCTGACTTTGACCCAGGGAATCTAAAAAAGACACATGGTGAAGCCTCTCCGTTTGATTGAGTTTAAAGCCTCACTTTTGCAACTATTACACTATATTTCTCTTCTATCTCTCCTTTAGAAAGCATTGCATGACCCTGGATGGTATATGAGTGTGCTACAAATCATGGAGGTGGATAAGGAATATTATCACTATATCATACAATATGAGAACCTGGAAGGATCTAAAGAAATTCTTAGGTAATAGGTTTAAAATAAGAAATGTTAATACTTTTTCACTCAGTACAGGCTATTACACCTTCCAAAAAAATTCAAGAAAATTTCAGCAAGTTTACGGAAAAATGGTCTATTTGTGGCCATCAGACCACATTTCATATACAAGTTCAAGTTACAGAAGTCCTACACTGTTGTTTTCTGAAGCGGAAGAGCAAGGCCAGCCCTATATGCATCCTATTTTCTTCCACATACATATAAGTTATGTTCTGCTATTAGAGGTGCTGTACTTTACTGCTCCTGCTCTTACAACTTTATACACTTTCTTTGGTAAAGTTCAGGTAATACAGAATCTGAGAAATAATTTATTTTGGAAATAACCAATCTTTGTTTTCCAGTTGACATTTTTCTGGTATAATTTTTTTCTACTCTAGGAAGTTTTTCTCATTAATTTCTGATTTTATTCTGTTCCTGTTTTGACTTAAAATGAGCTCTGTTTCAGCCATGACTGATCTCATGTTTAAACCTTTTTTTATTAATAGTTGTGTTTGTATGTCTGGAATGATTCTTAGAACATGGTTTGAGGAAGGAAAAGCCTAATGTCTTTCACAGGTAATACCTGAAATCTCTAAAAGAAGAGCTAAATCAGGGCAAGCTATAAAACACAGGCAGGAGCAGGCTTCATAAAGTAATATTTATAGGTCTAGTATTAGAGGAATTTATAACATAGAGTTCCTATAATTCCTATGAAGATTTAAATGTACATTTGCAGATATTCCAAGGACTGTGAAATAATCAACAGAGGTTATTCCTGTCTTATGAGTTACCATGTAGTCATTTAAATTTAGAAAAACATTTCTGAAGAATTCATGTTAAGTGTAATAATGATTTTTTAATCTAGATCTCTTCTGGAAATATGGATAGCATTATTGAAACAGCAGCAAAAACAAAACAAAAAAAACCCTCAAACACCATATACATTATATCTTCTGGGTTTAGATTGTCTTTACATAACTAGTAAGTAAAATGAGTTTCCCTTGATATCAAAGGGCAAATGTATTTACTCTGCAAGCACCTGGACTATATATCCTATAACGTAAATAAAAAATTAGATAAACCTCAGCAAAATGTTTCTCACTGAACTCACAGTTACACAAAGCTTAAGTCAAGAGAGTGAAAAAGCAATCTAACAGAATATTTCATTTTACAGCCCTATTGCTAAACTGATGCAGAGAGAACATTTTGCTTCTAAAAGAATATCTCATTGTTTTAGCTCATCCTTTCATTATCTTGTAGAAAGATCAGTTTCAATATAAATCTTAGCAGAAAAATAAGGTACTTGACTGTACATTTTCAAGTGACTTTAAAAGAACTACATGATCCCAAGCAACATCTATTATTTCCCTAAACTTTTTACATTAAACAACTTGTCATTATGCCAAAAAGATAAATGGTTATCTTAATAGTAATAATTCAAGGAGCCAGAATTAAAAAATGCAGCAGCATTCTCTGAAAGGTGAAGCAAAATGATACAGAATATGATTGGGAATGGTATCATAATTGATGCACATACAAACTCTTGAATTTTGCATGATTACTTTTACTTCTGTTATGACATTGTCCTTGAGAGCTAAAAGAAAACATTTTCACAGAATCACAGAACGTTAGG
>NW_010197353.1:0-9773 GCF_000695765.1 Mesitornis unicolor | reverse complement strand
GGGGCTGCTTTTAAAGGCTGCACTGTGATTGGTCAGCGGTAATTGGGGGAGTTATTAATTAGTGGGGTAGCCGGAGGGTGAGAGGGCGGGAAGGAAAAAGCCGAGTTGAAGGGCTGCCCGGGGTGGGTCAGCGGTGTCTGAAGAAAATCCTGCTGGATTGGGAAGAATGAGGTAAAATCAGACAAGAGTTGGAAGACTTAAAGTCAAAAAATCGCCCTAGATTTGCAAGAATGATGTACAATGAAATAATTATAGATTTGCAAGAATAATACATAAAATCTTTCTAGAATGGCAAGAACGGTAAGAAAATCATCCTAGGATTGCGAGAATAAGAGAAAATCATTCTAGATTTGAAAGATTACGATACTAAAATCATTCTAGAATTGAAAGAATAAGAATTTCATTCTAGTGTGTCGAGAATAAGAGAAATTGGTTCTAAATGGCAAGAATAAGAGAAATTCATTCTAGAATTGCAAGAATATATTCATTGCAGATTTACAAGAGTAATATAGAAGAGGAAAGTAATTGTAGAATTGCAAGAGTGAGGCAGTAAACTTCACTCGGCTCTATATCCTGCTGCTCCCCTTTGTGCTCACCAAAATGGTGCTGTTTTCCTCCAAAAAGCTTCCCAAACCCCACAGCCATCTCCGAGCTGAGCTTGGGGATGGTGACACCTGCCACAAGGCCCTGGACCCGGCCCAGCTCTGGAGCCAGCAGCAGCTGGCAGCAATTCCTGACCGTCCCCAGGAGTGTCCCTGTGTCACCAACACCGTGCCTGCGTTTTGCTACGTTTACAATGACACTTTCACAGCCTGACCTTCCCTGACCACGGCTCAGCTTTGCGTAACTTGGTGAATTTCTTCTCCTCACCCGGGCACACATTATTTTTAAGCAAAGCATTAAAAAAGGGCACTCCTTAGAGAGGCCGAGTGCTGCAACAAAGTCAGTTTGATCCCATCGGGTCACGTTGCACAGAGAGAGCTTGTTCGTTGGTATTGCAGGACGCTTGAGAAAAGGCAGTTGGCTGGAAGGGATCCCCAAGAGAACCTGGGGATCTTGTAGACCCCTGTGCTCGGCTGCGTGAGACTTCTCTTTTCTTCATCTTTTGTTGGCAGGTGAGGAACCAGGGAGTTTGTCTGACCTCTGTGGAGACTTGAGATCGCAGCACCCTGGGGACATTTCTGGAAGGTGCTCTGGTAGTGACACAGCCACAGAACAGGGCTGCAGCAGCCACTGCCCTCCTCGCTGCTGGCAGCTGCTGCAGGTTCAGAGGATTAAGGGAAACCCAGTGAGCTTTGGGGATGACATTCACTTCAGAGGTAACAGCACCGCAGTGTACACACATGGGATTTAAAAAAACAGCAGTACATGCAGAGCTGACAGCAAAATATTCCTGTATAGAAAGCCCTTCCCCACAGTCCAGTCCCTATTTTCATGCCAAGAAAGGTCACATCCTCTTCACCTTGGCCTCTGATCCCAGCTGATCCCTTCTCCCAGCACAGTAGGCTCCCATCCACGCAGACACCCACACACCTGCATCTGAAATTCCTGAGGCGTCCCACAGGAGCCCAAATCTCTCTGTCCACTCCACTTCCCTCCTCTTCATCATGCACTCCACCTCAGAAGTGTTTTTCCAAATGAGCAATCGTTGGGCTGCTGCAATCAGGGCAAGATCTCCTCCCCCTTTATGACAGCATTAGCCCACGACTGTTTAAAACCTCCCCGGGTCGTCTCTGCAGTGCTTTCCCAAGAGCAGTGTTGAGGCACACAGGCACCCTTGGCTTCCTCCTTCACAGATTATCTGTATTTGAAGAGGAACATACAAGGAATGACTCATCCAAATCTGCCTGTAGTTACTGAAAAGTTACTGCTTTACAAATGCTGTATGAAAAGAACACAGCCAAGTTATTTTGACATTCACAGAAAGCTTTAATCACCATATTTCTAAGATAAAGGTTTCTCTTTCTCAGGAAAATGCATCTCCTGGTCTTGTCAGAGCAAAGCCCTTCAGTAGGCGTGCTCCAGTATTTATTTTGGCTGTGAATGTCTCAGATTAGTAAGGAGTTTGAAAGTGATTTTTTTAGAGGTGGATGAAGGTTGTGTTCACGCAGGAGGCATTAAGCGATACCTGCAATGCCTTCTCCCACAGCCCCCTGCCGCCTTTCAGGCTGCTCCTCTCGCCGTACGTCGCATTTAGCTGTCACTGGAAGCCCAGTCTGGACCCGTTCTGCACTTGGCAACTGCAGATGTCATTTTTCCCACTGAATCTGCATTTCAGTGTCACAGCAGTGTACACACTGCATCTCTCTGGGTCACGGATAAGGAATCGCCCCATGGCAGTCAGTACCGCTTCAACGATAACCGTGCAACGCGTTCCCTCCACGCCATCACGTGCTCCAGGGCATGGGACGCCCAAAAACTTCTCCAGGGGCTTTTGCCAGAGGCTGTTTCATACACTGGCCATGGAGCAGCTGACAAGACACGAAGTGAGGGGTATGCGAATGCTTTCAATTATTTCGGGATCTTCCCCAGGAAAAAGGCCAGGAGCCAATCCCTAGAAACACACTGGATGAAAAACTCTAATATTAGAGAAAACACAGTTCACACGTACATAGAAGGGTTTCAAAATTTAATTAAGTTGACATAGGGAACAATTCAAGAATCTTTAAAACGTGAGAGTTAAGAAACAAAGTTTAGGTCATGTATTTAGAAAAAGACATTCCTTGTATCACAAAGAGATCGAACAGAAAACATTTGCTCTGGTAAAAAACGAGCAGTGCTGGTCCCTGCTTGAAGTGAGAAAGCTGTAACAGAACTTTTTAAGAAGCACCTGTTTTGACCAGTTTTGAACGGCTGACACCGTCATTTTGTCTCATAGCAGCACACCAAGCTGCCCTACAGTGAACGGGTCAGGGAGAGCCCAGTGCAGTGACAAAGCCAGCGCAGTCTCTTCGGCAGGCAGAGCTCAGAGCCTGACACGCGAGCAAGCAAAGCAGTTTGAGATACCCTCACCTTCCTTCTCCTGGCAAGAGGAAACCACTTACGAAACAAAGAAAACCGTCACGATACTCCAAACAAAGTCACAGTAATAGGAAAAAGAGAGCAAAATACATTCTAAGGGAGATTCATTCAAGCTAAGCATCGCTTTTTATTCCAACCAGGAAGAGATTCGAGGGGTGGAGGAGCAGAGTCAGGCCATGGGGTCGGGCCGACAGTGACCCCTCACCGCAAGACAGACATTTGCTAAGGCAGCAAATGCCCGGGCACCAAACAGAATACGAATTCAGGCTCCTCCGCCACCAGACAGAACTTCAGGCAAAGCTTTTGTGCTCCATAAGTCACCCGTTACTCTGCAGGTACTGGTCCAGGAACTGTGAGTAGCAGTCCAGGGAGCAGAAGTAGCAGATGACGGGCGCTTCCGTACCTCCCATGTTATCCACCAGCACCACGGTGTGAGCTACGTGATGGAGGTTCATGGTCACTGTGATCTGAATGAAGCTGCTCAGGCAGGCGCCTCCGCACTGGCACGTTTTAGCCACTTCCAGATCTTCACAGAGGTGAGAAGGAAGGAGATGACAACCATAAGGGATTCTGTTGAACAAGAGGAGTGAGTGTGAATTCACTACAAAATTAACCAATGGCACTCAAATGCAGTGACAGGCCACATGCACTGGTTGGAAATAAAAACCTTTCTGAGATCAGAGACAAGGCAGATTTGAAATTTTGCCATTTATTAATTATTATTGCCAGAATTAAATGCTGCTTTCCAGATGGTCACTGAAAACATACAACCATGTTACTGACCCCTAAGCACCAAGGACCTGAACTACAGGAGACACTGGAACCAGGAAACTCACACCAATCGTATCACAGCCACAGGGAACGAGAGAATTAAAGAGAAGATTAATAATAATAAAACTGCTCTTCCCTCACTGTACTGCATCCTGGCCTGACACACACCCACAATTCACTCCTCGCTCTCTACTGTCAAGAAGTGGTAGCAGCCTAAAACCACTGTATCCAGAGGAACCAGGAGATAAAGCGAGCCTTTTTACAGCAGTGCTACATTGCAGGCGACAAACTGAGGTTCTCTTGATATACTGCTCTTTTCAGCCGTCATGTCAATAATGACATCCAGTGACAGGAACAAGAATTGCTCCTTTTTAAATTTGCAGCAGAGCAGCACTGCGCTTGGGGTACAAAATAACTGATTCCTCCGAAGCACTTTGTGGAGTTCACGTCGAAGCGTGGCTCTGGCGGGGCCCAGCTGTCACTCACAGAAGAGATCTCGCTGACTCACATCCCGACTACACCTACGCTTCCCCATTCTTGCTGTGCACCATCATTCACACAGCTGAGACTCCTGTGGGCTTTTTCTTTCACCACCTCTATTTCAGGACATATTTTTTTCCGGCCCGAACAAGCACAGTCACAGCTCTGGTACTTGCACAGAAAGCTGCTACGAAGCCTGATTTCCAAATGTTTGCTTTTGCATCTTCCCTCCCTTCCGTTTTCTTCCTTCCTTCCTCAAGGTTTTTACAGCCCGTCATCACTCCTGTTTCCCATTCTTTGTTAATTCTCACCTCCAGTGAACGTCAGACAGAGCGTCTGTTGCCCACTTGTTAGACTTTTTATATTTTAATTTCTGTTTAAGGTAATCAGGACCACTCTGACCACTGCTGCCTCCTTGTAATCACAGTACCATGGGCCAAGGGCCTGTTTCCATTGCCTCTTGTCTCACTCCTGGAGCAGGCGGCCTTTTTTCTATTCAGTGCGGTGCCATTTTCTGAAAAACCAGATTAATGCCTAGGTCTCCTTAGGTACTCTGTTAAGGTAACCAAACACCAAAATTCTGACCAGTGCTGAGGGGTTATATTCTCTAGGAAAAAAACCCGAAATCTTAATATTTCTGTCAAAACCACTGCAGTTTATGTAAGGTTGGGAAAGGAGACACGTGCAGTTTAATTACTCAAATAAAGCCAGTAAGGTCAGGAGTGGATAAGAGCTCAACCAGAACCTGTGGTCGCTCAGCTCATTTCCAGGGCACGCCCTGCATGCCTGTGGCCACCTCTAGCGCAGACGCCTGAGCAATTCACCCGGGTTTATGGGGCCCTCCCCACCCCCAAGGCAGGAACGGGTGAAGATCACAGATTGGGAACACTTCACGTCTCTCTCTCACCCCATTTCTGTACCCGTGGCTGGCTTCTACCTCCCTGTTCCCTTCCCACCCAGAACAGGGTGGGAGCAGCAGCAGCTGGGACAGGGAGGATCACAGGCAGCAACAGGCAGGGCTATGGCAGTGGTGTGGGGGAAGAACACTGATAACAGCAGCCAGCAAGGCTGATGTTTACTTGCAGCAATAATAATTTTAAAATTACCTCAGAACACAGCTTCTCTGCATAAGACAGAATATCCTCACTCCAACACCAAGGGAAATTACCAGCTCAAGGGAAACCTAAGGCAGGGAGAAGCCTCCAGGAGGTAATGCCAGCTCCAGCCACCTCGCTGTATTTTCTAACGTTACTGAGCTGTGTAAGGTGCCACCTCGACCAGAGGCAGATGGATTCGTGCCTGTAATGAGGGGCGGTGTGGTGGAAGGTAACCTTTTGCCAACACACTATCCTTGTACGGGCAGGGATAGCGACAAGCTAGTGGATGTTACTCACAGTTTTAATGTACTTTAACATGGGAAACCACATTTGAAAGCAATTTCCAAGCTAGAGCCCAACTCAAAATACGATCAGTGCCATAAAATCTGCCGTTATGTGAGCTCCTCAACACAAAATGCCTGAAGCAGTTCAGGGCTGTAAAACTGATTCTTTTTTCCCCAGCGCTGGGCAAGAATGTTCTGTTATGGTGTCCCCTGTTTGTGGATAAAAACATTTCCACCTACTGCTCTAAATGCTTCCTATTTACTGTGTTATCCTGTAAAACGAAGAGATGATTTTACAAGTGGAACTCAAAGCAATTTTACCCTTTCTGATTTTTAACAGGTGAAGAGCAATAGTCACAGGAAAAGTCAGAAAAGTTTAGGCTCGACAAGTTTGAAACAGAGCAGGTGCAATGTGTACCCATGGTGCTACTCTTACCTGTAGTTTACGGTTGCTCTTGCAGCACACTCTAATAAAGTCAATGGTATTTTCAGTTGTATGTTGGGAACAAGCGGGTTAGGCTGCTCAAAAGGATTTCCAAAGAGATCCAAGTTCTCAAGACAGAGTTTCCGAAAATCACTGGGCAAGAAGGGAAGTTTGTTCCGAGCTGCCGACAGAAAGCGCAGATGATCCAACTGGCCAATCTTGAATGGCAACCTAATCAACTCGTTGTCATCCAGCTTTAAATTAACGAGTTCTCGCAGCTGGCAGAACTGAATTGGAAGTGCTTTGATTTTGTTCTGGCTGAGGTCCAGGAACTGAAGCGATTTCTGAAGGGTGGAGTTGCACAGAGCCCCGCTGAAGGACTCCAGGTGGTTGTCGTGCAGATTGAGCTCCTGAAGGCATACCAGGTCACCAATAGTGGCTGGCAACTGCTTGATGTGGTTATGGCTCAGGTCGAGTTTTCGGAGTTTCTTCAAGCAAAGCACGCGCGTGTCAATCCGAGCAAGTTTGCAGTATGAGGTTTGGAGATGTTCGAGGGAGTAAGGGAAGTTTTTGGTGAGAGGATAGTCCCTTCGTGATGTTATGATCATTTTTGTCTTCGGTTTTTCCACTTCCGAGTTCTTTGCTGGTACCAGAGTTGAGAGAGGCAGAGCTCCTGCATCGGTCCCTTGGTGAGCCAGTCTCACAGCTGAAAGGAAATTCTTCAAATTGCTGGCATTTGCCTACAGGAAAACACAAACGGGGAATTAAAAGTTCATTATTCTCGTGCTCATCTAGACTCACACTTTCTGAACTATTTTGTATGTGTATCAGGAGATGCTAACTCAGCAGGGCAGTGAAATGGGAAAGGGAAACAGCTCTGGTGGACGTGCTGTTTACGGTATTTAATAACAAACGGCATGCAATGTGAATGAGAAGTTACGACCTCTCTGAATAATCTAGATCAAACAAACTGCAGCATTACTCAGAAAAGGAACAAAGCGCTGAATTTGCAGCTGAAAATAAAGTGCAGAAAAAAAACCTGATGTGCTGTGATCTTCCTAACCTGCAACACAATAAGGGACAGCTTATAAAAACACACAACGGAAATCAGAGATCGAAAACTTGAGACAGTCATTTCTGAAAGTTGCGAGGGAGGAAAAGGACGGAAGCTGAGGTTAAATTTAACGCAAAGGAAGGTGAAAAGCTTCAAGGCAGGGTAAGTGCGTGCTTCTGGTCACACACAGCTCTTTGGTTGTGCCAGCATCAGACAAGAGGGTAATTATTTGCAACTAATTTTGCTTTAGGTGGGATATATTATGACAGCCATAAAGACAGAAAGTCAAATCAATGGAGTATCAGATGACCTGGATTTTACATAAAGGTCAAGAAAGCTGTGATATATTTGTTGTACTGATACAATCACATTTTATGACTAACAGGGTGATGAAAAGTTTCTCTTCTAAATTTCCCAGCAGGTCTCTACTCAAGCTGACGTGCAACTGATAGACACAAAGCTATAAGGTAAATTAGAAAACAAAACCCACGATGCAGCCATACAAGTAAAATCTCTCAACTCCTGACATGATGCCCTCTAGCCACAGGAAACTTGCGTGCCAAAAAACTTCGTATCTAAGACCACCAACATTTGTTACCTCACCCAACACAACTAAAATATTCAGCTATGGGACTGCCCGTAACTACAGGTGGATTAACAAACAGGTAGTTTAATTTGGAAGTAAGGAGAAAAAGTCTTCCAGATCTGTAAAACTGAGTTACAGGCAATATTTCCTTGATCTCAAAGCATGAGATGCAACAGACACCTGCTCCTTGTGTAGCCAAAAGCTCTGGGTTGTTAGGAATAAGTTTATGGGCTGTTCACATGGCTCCAAAACAAGAATGCTTTGTGTTCTTCATCCTTGAGACAAATCTCCTCCACAATACCTTTGTAAAGGCCATGCAGTATCTGTAAACCTTGTTATTGAGAAACCTTGAGTGTGTTGAGAAGAATACTAAGACATTATCTAAGAAAAAAAGTGCAAAGTATTAGTTGGAAGCGCTCAGGACACAGTTTTGTGCCCCAAGTCTGAAGTCTCAACCACAGAAAAGATGTTAAAAGAGGTTAATCTGCATTGATGCCTTACAGGCCTCTTCTTTCAAAACTAAATGAATGATGACAAGAAAATTGGAGATTACTTGGATTTCAGACCTTGCGTGCAATGCAGCAGGCACAGGCTTGCTGAAGGGAAAAAAAACAAACCACAGAGACGTTATTATTTTTGCTCCAGGGCTGAATGCTCCAGACGGATGTTTCCCAACTTAATTTCTGATGTGGCTGAACACAGCAAACTGCAGCACCTGGCAGGGTACAAAAAGCGGGGTTTTGCATGGTAGCTGCAGCAATCGGTACAGTCATACCTGGCAACCTCTCTTATACACAACTTCTGTCCACCGCTGAGAGTTAAGAAGCCTTTCTGTAAAGAAATTATGAAAGACCAGCAGAAACACTACAGAAAAGTTGCCAATAATATTTTTTTTTTCTGGATTTGGAGCATTTAAGAAGAATATACAGTATCTCTGGCTTTGGAAGAATTTAGCAGATTTGTTCCTGGAGCTTTACAGTATGAGGGTGAGCCCTACACTAAAAACAAGGAGTGAGGATCCAGCCTCTTTGGAGCAGCTCTGGTCATTATTCTAACCCGTTTCATTAGATTTGGTTGAGAGTTTCTTTTCAGCCTGATAACATCAGGGACTATCTCCTCATACAGAAAAAAACAGATGACGTTCTTCACTAAATCACTACCCACACTGAATAAATGTCTGTCACGCAGTTTCCTCACAGGCCCTACAAGTGGTCTAAATCAGATCTTGTAGCACTAAGACACAGATCAGCTCTCTAATTTTATACTACTAGAAGATCCTCTTACAACAGGCCTGCTTTCGTATCTCTGTTCCTAGATAAAACTCTTTCATTTCTCACACTTCACCAGAGAAGTTGTTCAGAGTAAATGATGCAGAACAAGAAGCTACTCTGGATCTGACACAACATGCCTGAGTTTTATTTTTTTGCGAGATACATAGCACATTTGCTTTTGACAAGAAAAACTTAATTGGATTTGGACATGCACTGCTTCCTTTCTATTTAATCCTGTGAGGTGAACTGCTCTCTTCATCAAATTAAGGCTGCTTTTCTTACCACCTTACCTTTCCTTACCTTTGCTCTTGCACAGACAAGGTATTTCCAGATCACTGTGCCACGTTCTGCAAAATATTGGGCTACCACGACTATATTAAGGCTTATATTAAGTTATTTGTGTTATTCCCAATAAAATAAATGCTTTTTCTTTCTTGCTGGGTCATATTTGTTTTCTTTTCAGTAAAGTTTCGAACATGGCCACAGCACTGATTCCTCGACCCCCTGCACCCACCTTGCTGAGGCAGACGTCCACGGCCGGCTCCCGCAGGCGCACGGTGGCTTTGCCTTCCTCCACGAACCGGGTAAAGAACCGCTCGATGTTCTCCTGCACCTGCGGGATGATGGGACCGAGACGGGATGAGGGGGGACCGGAGTGGGATGAGGACCCGCGGAGCAACGAGGGGGACCGGAGCGGGATGAGAGGGGACCCGGAGAGGGACGGGGGGGACGACTTTCAGGCGCGATGAGGGAGTACCCGCGGCGGCATGTGGGGCCCCAACCCC
>NW_010197352.1:0-21633 GCF_000695765.1 Mesitornis unicolor | reverse complement strand
ATTCTGTGATTCTGTAATTCTGTGATTCTGTCATTCTGTAATGACCATGGGCTACCTCCTGTTCCCATTGAAGTCAGTGGGAATGTTGCCATTGCCTTCAATGAGCCTGGGATTTGGTTTCCTTTCATCAAAAATAGTTCTAAATGTAGAGCCCTGCAGCTTCAGTTTGGTATATGCCTCCATCCCAGTTTAGCGTGAAGTTAAAAGGACTAAAGCATTTGACTTCCTTTTAGAGCCACCTCCTGCTACTACCCATTGAGACTAGGAGAGCTGCCCTGTTTTTTTGGGTTTATGAGTATGTTTCTTTTTCCACTGTGCATGACTGTGTTAGCTGCTCCAAAGTTATTCCTCCAAAAACCCAGAACCTCAATGGGAACAGAGGTGGAGCGGTTTGTTACTAGTCTGTCATCCTGCCCCTGTAAGAATCATGAGGAGAAAGTTGCATTTTCTCTCTAGGCACTGGGCACTAGTAATAGCTAATGCAAATTGAGGCTTAAAGCAATAAGTAGACCTTGTGAATGTGAGTTGAAGAGATCATCTGTGTGTATTTTACCTACAAAAACAACATGCTTGTAGAAAAATCTTCCACCAACTTAAACAGTCCTGTAACAGAAGTTATTTTTTCTTACATATGTTCTGTTTTGATATACACCAGAAAAGAAGAGACAAACAAACATTTGCTTAGACAGTGAAATAACAGTTAAAAGAACCTGAGTCCAAAATCTCTGTTTCTATCATGGCAGCTTTGTCCATTGCTATCATTTCTATAGTTGCAGAAATTACTAATTATTCTGTCTCCCAACTCATAGTTTGTTCCAAGTTTAGATAGATAGATCCTGAAAGAACTCTGTTTATTCAATTAATGCCAAGGAGGAAAGATAATTGCCTCAAAGTTGGTGAAAAATATTGTAAGCAATAATAAAGAATAGGAAGAAAGCAGCTATGCAAACTGATCTTAGAAGTGGTGTGTGACAACACACAATGTAAGTCAATCAGGGCACAAAGAAAGGATCCGAACAAGGAGCTTATTTATTCACACTGCTACCTTCTACACTACTGGTAGAGCACACCATCCCAGCCTCTCTGCACATGTGCAGTTCCTGAGTGCTTTTACTATGATCAACAGAAACCCTTTAGCTCTTGTATGAGGTTTGGGAAATTCCTACCCAAACAGCTCCATTGCATACCATTGCCCGAAAATAACTTTTAAGGGAGCAAAGTTTAAGTTTGAATTAATGTTCGTGCATGCAGTATGTCAGAAGCCTCACCAAACCCTACTGAAATAGAAATAATTCTCTAGTTATTACAGTCAGCTGTGAATAAGACCTCCAGAGGACTCAGACTTTAAACTCTGAAGATGCCTCTCCCTCTCACAAGGATTTATTATTGAAACAAAAATTCACTACTGAAGCCAGCTATTACTGACATGTTAATATGCTTGACTTATTTCCAAAGGTGTTCGAGCTGTTGTCTGTATCTGTGTCTATAACAAGTGAGAGTTTTTAATGTGTGTAGGAGAGGACTGAGTAGTGGCTCTTAGCACATGAAACATGAGTCTCCATGGGACTGTAAGAAACCTGGCTGAACAGCAGTACTGCGTGCATTTCTGTGCATGTATCTGTCTCTTGTTCCATTTCTGTCACCCTATCACTTGGATTATACATTCGGTTGCACGATTAACATAATTATTGACCCACTTTTCTGTCTTATTTCTTCATTTGATTTAATTAGAGTGTTCCCTCTATGATAAAATGTTCCCATAGAAACTACATTTGTGCTTTTGCTTGTTTACACCTCTGTGCATCGTTTTTCCCAAAGATGTATTTAGCAGCAAGTTATTGCAGTAAATCTGAAAGAACAGACTTCAGCCTTTTTACGTTTGATAGAACGTTATTTCTCAACTGAAATTACTTTGAAATCCTTTTGAAAATGTAAAATAAAGATGGGAATGCAAAGCATACTGTGAGGTCAGGGGAGAGTTCAGGGATAATAGAATGGTAACTCACAGGGATGTTCTGGAAAATGTTCTCTATTTTAAAAGAACAGATAATTTTATTTGTCCTTTCTGATTATTGAACCAATTTATACTGTTCTGCAGGGATGGGGTGTTTGCTCAGTGGGTTTGAAGCACAGTTTTACTCAGAAGATATTTGCCACTGTGACTTGTGGCAAGCACACCTATGAGTTGTAGAGCAGTATTCTCCACTCCTTTGAGCATTGTTTAAAATATTGTTAATGATGCTGAGAGCAGAGCAGACTGCAGCCCTACAAGTATTTTAGCCAAAGATTAGTTTGTGATCAGTTCAATCCTGCCATGGGGTAGTTTCTCAAATGAAAAAAGTCATAGAGCAAAAGTGTGAGTAATTTATTACAACACTTTTTGTTTTAAATTGGATTTTCTCTTACATATAATCCATGTGCAAGAAATAAATGCTTTAATTTTCACATTAAAAAAGCTGTACCTGAAGGATTAATGAGGTGTTGTGAGGGTCTTTCCAGTCTCTTGTGAACTAACCTGGAAATTACTGAGCTGCAGAGATCTTCCAAGAATGCTACTTTGACAGAATAATTTTTTCCTCAGAGTACAGGACTGTCAAGAAAGTGATTGACAAAAGGGAACTTCAGTCGTTAAAGTAAGCAGCTGAGCCACCAAGTACCCACAGAGGCTGAGCTTGTTGAGTCAGAAGATGTTACTTTAATGAAGTGATTCTAAAAAGCAGAATTGTATTTTAAGAAAAATTAAATTAGATGGATATCTGCCAAACTACAATGGCTGTATTTAGGTTAGCTACCCGTCCAAATGCCAAATTACATGAGCATAGAGTACTATAATGCTCCATATATGTCTATCTCTAGCTCTGTACATACCACAGCTATGAATACATGTACCATCATGAAATCGAAACAATAGGGGAGCTGATTCTTAGCTGTATATAGTATTTTAGCTACACTGAATGCGAAGTCTGATGATTATTTTCCTCCAGGGAAAATCCTGCCATCCCTGAAGTCAGCCTTCAGTAATTACATGCATCAGCCCTAGGAGGGTCCAACCACACTCTTGGGGTGTGCAGCTAGATGCAGCAAGCTTCAGCTGAGGGTGACCATGAAGATATCTCTTTGCTTAAGAGCTCCCAGAGATTTAGCTTCTCACCAAGTACACATGAGGCCATTCAGAGGCAGACAGGTGTGAAGAGTGACAGTCTTATGGTCCCTGTGGAGTTTTCAGCAAATAAGCATCAGCACAGAGGCCGTGACTTCACACTTCAGTAATTCATTTTTTAATCCAGTCTCTAATCCATTTATTCTATGAAGTGAAACATTCTGAATTTACAAAGAGATTTATGTTCCTTGAACATGTGTGAGCTGGATGGAAAGACTTGTGAATTCTTCATACCTTTTCTTATAGCTAACTTTTGGTCTATCTTCTTGATAGAGTTGACTAACCTGCATTTCACATACATCTTTAAAATTTTTCAGGTTTTAAGTTGCTTTCTGATATAAGTGATACCCAATAAGAATGGTATTTTTAGAAGAAAAATGCAATAGAAATGTGAAAACATGGGAATAATTACAGGGGGAAAACACTTTTAAATGTCTGCCAAACACTGACGGAAGATGACCAAGTTCTCATAAATGACTGTTGACCCTGGCAACAGGGTGGTGATTTTTATCCCTGCTAGCATTAATGAAAAGTCCACAAAGAAGCAATTATCATTAAATAAATACAGAGGCGATGGTGCTAACCAGGTTAGATAGTGGTAGTCGTGACCACGCTTACTGTGTTACATTGATTTCACCAAGAATAATCTTATCTGGTGAAAACAGTAGTTCCCGAAATACACTTATTTTAGAGAAATTAATTCTCTCTAGCATGGGTTTCCAAAATAAATATAACACAGCATTTTAAATTTGCTTATGCAAATCCATCAGGACATGCTAGCCAAGCAATAACTCAAATCAAGATAACTTTAGTTAGTATATTACCCTCTAGTTATGAAGCACCACTTAGTCCCACTGCTGGTATGGTTTCATCTACATATGTTAGTACAACATGGCTTAGCCCTCTGTTTTTGAGTTTTCCTTTTTTCTATAGATTTGGAAAGAATGTTTTTCACCAAATGGAGTGCACTCCATGAGTGATGGTTTTCTGTTGGAGTTATGTATTTGAAAAGGATCACTACCTCCCATTGAACAGGCCCCAGAATTTATGTACTTTCTTTGGCCAACGTTTGAGTTTGTCTCTGAAGCCAGATATGAGAAACAAAGCATGCCGGAAAATTTTCTTTCTTTTCTTTCTTTCTTAGCTGATGCCTATACTGCATAGAGGAAAATGCATGCAATTTGTTCATTTGACAGCTTCCATCCCTTTAGATGCCTTTCCTGACCTCTCTTCACTATCTGTACTCCCCTCATGCACCTTCTAAGCAGCCTGGGATGTGTGCCACATGGTAAAAGGAAGAAATAGATTTTACATTATGCAGAGAAACAGTCCAGGTTCTTTTTCATCTGAATCACATGAAAATCTAAAAGCCAAAACCACTTATTTCTCCGTCTGATTCCAGCCTTCCTCAGTCCCTCTGAAAATACTAAACTATTGGTATTGTGTGGTTAAACACTGAGACAGACTTTTCAGAACTTTTGACACCCTTTGGTACAGGGAAAAAAAAGCTGATTAATTTTTTATTTATTCATCAATGAAAGTTTAGTTCCAAATGCAAGTTAAAGAACTTTAGAGAAACTCTATCCTATGTCTCACCAGAAAGACCCTTATTGAAGGAGCTGGACCAATCTTTCTTCCTGATACTTTCACTTCACTGTAGAACTTGACTTAATTTAGTTATTCTAATACTCTCTGTACTTTTGGAAGAATTCCTGGAAGTCCTGCATCCCCTTCAAAAAAAAGAAAGGATAAACTGAAAGTAGCTTTTAATCTTTAAAAAGATTAAAGTTAAACTTAAAAAAGTAATGTTTCAAAGCCAGCCACAATGTCTTGAGTCTATTTCATGAGCTATATTCATTATATAAGACACCTAGAAACAGTTAATAGTTGATAAAGTTTGTAGTTTCCTTACTGTATTTATCACACACTAATCTGGTTTATGTATTTCTTCTCTGTTTTCTTGTATGAAAAGTACTTTTTTTCCCTAGGACCTTGTAGCTGACAGTGGCTCAGAATTGGCATGAATACATACTTGTACCGGTAGTTAAGATATCTGTGAGATGGTCTCAGCACCCTACAAAGCCAACAGAGCTTTAAAACTGGTATTTAAAGTTTTTCCAGATTAGAAATACCCCAGGGGGCCATAGTATGATCTGCTCTTCCTCAGCAATACCTCCTCTATTGAAGTTGTTCCATGGGTTAGTCAGCAGGGGTACAGCTGGAGCTTTGGGACCTAAAAAGGTGGTTGTGTTAAAAGTCAAAGTGCAGAAAGAAGTAAAATACACTAGGTCATTAGAGCTAGAGCTGGGATGGTTCTGGTTCACATCAGAAAAATACCCCTGGGAAGGAGCTATGCCCAGCAAACCTTCAGGCTGGTCCAAGAAAACTTCATTTCTACAAAGAGTTCAATGCATTCAAATTCTTTCCCATGCAAGCAGTGGATCAAAGCCTTTGCTGCTCTGCCGCACAATGCAGTCACCAGGCTTATGACACAGACCAAATGAAAGCAATTTGGAGTGGGATCTCATAGAAGGTCACACCCCTTGGCTTGTTAGAAAAGTATTGGCTTCTTCAGCAGAACTGTGGAAAGAAATCCTGTGAGAAGTTTGCAACCCTCTTTAACACATGTGAGCCTAAGTCACATTTAGGTGTTAGATCATAGTGGCTGCTTCATCATGCTGTTCCCTGTGACTGAACACAGCTTGGCTGTTTGTGCCATGCTTCAGGCTATATTCCCTCTCATCAGTAATGCGATGTAGAGATGGAGGGGGATCAGCAGAAGAAATGGTGCTTCTATCCAACTTTGCTGTCAGGACTCATCTTAGCTTTCCCTGTATTCCCAGCTCAGTGCCTGGACTCCTCACATGGTGGAGTGGAAGATGTTCAGCTGCTCAGAAGCACACTTGTCTTTCACTACTGGATACCCTCACAGGGTGAGACCATGATCTTTCCTTGGCTGCTCTGCCTTAAAGCCACTAAGATTCTTTTGGTAAATAGCTGAAGTCTGATTTTAAAGTCAAAGGAAAATTGAATCTTCTACTCTGGCTATGTATTTACAGTAATGAGAGGAGATAAAAGCATTGGCAGCAGCCCTGAGCAGACCAAAGAGATGGGCTCTGAGAAGGGTCAGATATGGAGCAAAGAGATGAGAACTTCAGAGAAAGGAACAGGGTTTTGATCAGGATTTCCACTGCCTAAAAGTAAACAGAAAATGTTTTCTCACAGTATCCTCATTTGACTGGGAAACACTAAGATTTACTAACTAATAATCCTACAAGTCAGTGGTCAATAAAATAATATGATAAAAAAATACAAAATTTTACTATTCCTCAGTTACATACAGCTTTTCTAGACAGGGCTATAGAAATATAAGCTGTCAAGTAAAATGATTCATCTTCAACACCTGTTTCATTTGAGGTATTCCTTTGCTTAAAGTGAGTCTCCGAAATGTTTCTAGCATCTTTAATATCGAGAGGGAAGGAAGGTTATTGCAACCTCCAGATTTAGCTAGATGCATGAGTGAGGTTGCCGTAGCAATCCCTAATGAAAGTGACCCCAGAGTCAGAGATGTACTTTTGTTAGCTAGAGAAGAGCTAGGGAAAATTTTAATCTGCCTTCCTATATAAGCTTGCATTTCCCTCTCTTTCTGTTTATTGCATTCATAATGTTTTCTGTCACCACTTTAGCTGAAAATAATATTGAAAAGTCTTTTCTCAGTTTCATCTGCAGTAGATTTATGTATAATATCACAGATGACCACCAGTGATACCCTAGATTTGGAAGGAAAATGTTTTAAATGCATGCTCGGCTTTTTCCTCTCTCTCCAAGATTTTTTCCATACCACAAAGAAAACAATGCAGAACATTGACTAGGGAAATTACAGCAGTGCTCCAGAGTTAGGAAATTATTTCTGTTTTTCTTTGAGTTTTCGCATCCATCTCTGATTACTGTGAAATTTAGTGTGAACCAAAAGAATTGTGAGATGGGATCTGCAGACATTTAAAGAAAGGAATTAGCAACAGGAAACTCTTACACCAAATTACCTCTCAGTTTCTTCTCAGGCTAAGGTGAGCGAGAGAAGAGAGTCACACTGACTACCCTGAAACAGATGAGGTCACCCACTGCTTATGTCATTTAGTGCCTTCATCCCACAGCTTTCTCAAGGAAAGAAATAGAAAATGGTATTCCACAAAAACTGGGTCTTGCTATGGACCGAGTTCGGATGCTTTACTTGTGCCTGTATAAATTAAGTAGGCAGCAAGCAATTGTCTGTTTGCATCTATATGTCCTCTGCACCTCAGAAAGATAGTTAATACACAATGTTTAAAGTTAGTGCTTACTCAGGATCTGTTTTAAAGTTTGACTGTTGGGAGAAATCCGGGGAAAAAAAGGCAGCATTAGTTACAATAGTAAAATAATCCAAACCCAGCAAAACCTCAGAGAATGAAAGGACTGTAAATTATGCACACAACTGCTCTTCAGAAAGTTAAAAGTTTAAAGGACGAGGACTAGCAGCACAGAGCTAGCATGGGACATGAAGAGGACCTGTGGCAACCCAAGGCACGGCAGGAAGGATTAAGGCTGAAGGACATGTGAGAGAACACTTGGAGGATGCCAAGGTTCAATAGTTAATGAAGAGGGGTTTTATGAGTGCTGATAGGTGTCAGCCTCACATTCTTCCCTTCCTAAGGGCACTGCCTTGCTCAGGGGAGGTTTTAATCTCTTTCACTCTCTGCTCCATCTGGTTATGTGAAGTGTGAAAGGTCCACACCACTTCTTGCTGAGGAACACCTCCATATTCCCCTCCTCTTTCTGTGGGGAAGACAATGTTGAAGCTGGTCCTCTGAAGCTAGGACTAAGACTGCAGAAAGAAGGGGTCTGCAAGAAGAAAGTATTCATGGTCTTTAAACACTCACCAGAGCTAGGCTGTGACATATGCCTTCTATGCAAGGTACTGAGGAAAAGCATCCTCAGTGCATGGTAGACACCCTAAAGTATTGGTACTAGTGCCAAGGAATTAAAACACCTAGTAGGATGAATAGACTCCTTCATGTCTGTGCAAGCTGTCTTTTTCATTGAAAGAGTGATTCTTCTGTAAGTTCTAAATTAAGTATATTTGGTCAGGTTTCTTTGATATCCAGAGGTTCAGAATAGGTTTAATGATCAAAATGTGGCAGGACTTAAGCCACAGTAATGCAAATACAACTCTTCAGGAAAACATTCCCAAAACCAAGTGAAACCAAACCAGATGAAAGCAAGGAAAGTAAAGAAATCTCATTCATTTCTTGAAGTTTCCTTTGTATAGATCCAGGCAACAAAATACTGGTTCTGCCAAGAATCCAAGGCTTTACCCTAGAAAGTGCTACCTTTTGGAGAAACACCACTGAACCCAGGTTTCTTGAGAAAGTAAGTTATGAGAAAGACAGAAGTCTAATACTTGGCATCTTAGGATGTTTAAACCTTTCCCAGACAGGCTGAAGAAAGAGATACCAGATCTTTCCAGTCTTTTCAGCAGCTCCTTTTACAATCTTAAAATGCACCCATTCCTCTTCCCTGGCCCTAGCATACCCAGATTTTTTTCCTCTTCTATAGGCAGTGAAAAGCCAATGGAGCATCACAGATTGGTCACCAATACAAAGGGCCCCTGTTCTGTACCTAAAGATCATTTGCATGCAAAAGGTTGCATCCAAACCACCTTTTGGATGGGGTCAAATTTGCACCATCTTGTCTCTAGAAAGACAGTGTCTCAAGAGTCTCATTCAGCTGTGTTTGACTCCTTTCTCTGCAACAGATTTTCTATTGTCTTTAGATAGGTATCTTATGATTAAATCTTTAAAGTCACATCACTGCTTTTACCTGCAAATGAAAGAATCTGAATGTGCTAGAGGTATACTCGTTTCAGGTGCTTTATAGATCTTCCTAGGTATTTCTACCTCTTTTGATGCATAATGGCTTTTCTGATTCAATTTCCTCATAAGGGAAAGTAGGCAGGAAAATCACAAAGGATTTGGGATGCTCACCAATAACAGGAGCAGGATAGACTATTCATAACTGATCTCCTATAGGTGACATTCAGTTCAGAAGAAATAAACTTATTCATCACTGCAGAAAGATAGGGATAGAGTTCAAGTTCTTTAAAAAAATAGTAGCAGCTATAAAGAAAAAGGTGTTGCTCTTGGGGAGAAGGAACAGAATGTTTATCTAAAAATTGGTAAAAACTTCTAAGCAAAATCAAGGAAAGGTGGATAAAACTTCAGAAGTGTCCAATCTCAAAATCAAATGTTAGTGTGAAGTACTCTGAAGCCAAGTACACAACGAGGTGGCAACATTTAAAATTGCCAAAATAAGATAACAGAACAATCAAGATCTTTTTCTCCTTCTGTTCCACCCAAGAGGGAGCACAATTATATCCCCCTTTCCTTAAACTGTCACATATACATACCTACACACACATATACACTTCATTTCTGGCGGGAAACATGCCATTCTGTTGGTTCACAAGTTCTCATCACTAAGCAGTATTGAAATCTCAGATAAATTCAGAAGTGAAGGAGGACTGAGAGAACTGGAGAAAGATGAAGAGAAAGAGGTAATCTGTGACCAAACTCAGCTGCAACTAGAACTTCCTGTCTGCAGCCTGAACACAGTCCCTCCCCTTCTTTGCCTGTCCAAAAATGCCTATATCAAACATAACAAAGTAAAGCCAAAAAGAATGCCAAGCTGAGCTACAGATTTAAACTACTGGAAAACCAGAAAATCCTTCCACACTGTGCCTCTCATTCCTAGATGTTAAAGGGATATGTAGACATCCTAGAAAATGATTATACATGGGTTCTGGAAAAGCAGCGCCATTGCTGTCCCTTCAGCTAGAGCTAATTATACATTGCTAGGAGGGAGTCTTGGAACCACTTTAAAGAAGTTGTCCCCTTTATGCCCAGACTTAGTGTGGCCAATCTCATTTAGGGATGGAAAACAAGAGCCAGGCTAGCAGGTGAGGTTCACTCCACCTCTATTTCTCTTTCTCTCAACAACAGAGGGAAGGAGCAAATAAAGTTTGTGGTGTTTTCAGGCAATGTGTACTTGTCCCTCTAGGCATATTCCACTGTAAAGACTCTAAACAGAACAAGTACACCAACAAGCAAAGAACTCGTGAGGAGAGCAATGGTGGATATTTGTCTCTTTCAGGTAACTCAGTAAATCACAGCAACTGGCTGTTCCAGCAGATTTCAGGGGATGATGGTCTTCAGTTCAGGCTTCTTAGATAGACAGTTTAATTTACAAACTTTATTTCACTGCCCAGTAGAAAAAAAAGTACTTTATGAAAGATATCTCTCATTTCTGTTCATTTTCAGGTAGGATTCAGGATGGTAGAAGCTGCCTTCCTCTCCTCTGAAGGATGGAGCCAAAAACACATGCTTTCAAACTGACAAACAATGTCCAAGAGTAAGGAAAAGACGGGAGAATATAGCCCAGCAATAATGTTACCTTGCATTAGAATATTCATCAATGTTTCATGCTGTCCAAACTGTACCCATCTGTGGAAGTTGATGAAAGTCCTACTAGTGACGTCCATGTTCATTATTTCATCCAAAGTGTGCACAACTGGAGATTTCAAGTAAAAAGTAGGGAAACTAGGACCAAGTAGTCACAAAGGATTTAATTTGAACATTAGACACAGCTGTTATTTCCAAATGCACTTTAACTAAAACAACATTTGTTGGCTAATTTCCAGCAACCAGACTATAAAAAGGCAAGTTGGAGATTGGGTTGGAAAGAAAGGAGAGAATTACCTTCCAGGAGAGTACAGAGAAAGCACTTCAAGAAAGTGGAGGACTCATGGAGTGTACGCCCATGGAGAAACGTACAAACCTATTTGCATATGATTGGCACTTACAGTGATCAAGGTTATAACTGCAGACTGTTCCTGTGTCTCTGTAAATTCAGGATGAATATCCTCTCTAAGAAATATTTATTTTCCGATGTGCACATTTTTGTCAACCAAGGGATATTTTCAGACAACATCAGTTCTCACCTCTTTGTTGTATTACTGTTCCACTTGTGATTTAAATAGGAGCACAGATAGTACTCTGCCAGTGCCATGCATTCCTCCAGAGGTTCCACCTCTCCATCTGTTGCCCTGCTTAAATCTCAGCTAAATTATTGGGTGAAGTTCAATAAAGTCTATAAATTTCCCCGATTAACCCATCAGTTAGCAATTCCCAATTGGTGACCTTAATGTGCCTTGTGGATAAAATGCTCCAAATAATTTTTCTGATCTGAGAAAAATGGGGAGTGTGTGGGGGGCATGTGTACCCACATGAAACAATTTTAATAATCTTTCAGCTGTGAGTAACCATACATCTGCAGAGCACTGCAAATATGGGCCTTTTACAATGATGTAAAGTTATTACATATAACCAGTGTGCGTTTCTACATGCTAATGCATCAGCCAGTTAGTTGACATCCACAATTAATCCTTCTTTCTTGATCACCTATTTAGCATTGAATGAGGTTGGTGCGTACTCGAATTCTCATGTGATTCTTAATTGCATTGTAGAATATGATTAAAAGGCTCTGTTTGAATTTGAATGATTTTGTTCCTTGCTGTACTTGATAGCAATTTATTTAAATATGATACCCTGCAGGAGAACTTGTTCAAAGTAAGGTCACAACAAGCAGTTTATCATTTCCATGCGTGGTATTTAGAATTATAGCTTCTTCAAAGCCTTTAAAAAAATAAATAGCAAAACAGCAGAAGATAATGCCAAGAGGAAGAGTTAAAGCATGAATATGACCATACTCTCTATTATCAGCTTCTGGCAAAATGTGTAAGCCTCAAATTAATAATGTGAATACCTTTACCCTAATAATGAGCAGCCTCTTAGTCTGAGAGAGCACAGAGGTAGTGTCATTGATAGCATAAGATATTACAAATTTGTCCAGCCTGATTACTTTTCATGCACTAATTTCATCTGATCTCAGCAATTAAGTCCTCTCAGCCTTGGTGACTTCCATGAAGATTTGCAGTCTGAAGGCACAAACCTAGGAATTATTGTCAAACATCTGGCAAATTTCCACTACTCTGCTGAAAAATCTTCATGCATCTTGATTGTCACAGATAAGATGGTGAATCATAATAACAAATATACTATAGAAGATAAATGCTGTAAAATACTGGAGTTTTGGTGAGTAATTGTCAGCTCTCTAATAATTCTTCAGCATTTCTCACTTCATCAATAAAATCATCCTTCACTAAGATGAGGCCATGGGTGGATTTTTACAGTTATAATATTCCACTGGTCTAGGCTGTGTTCACAGCATAACTTTTGCCCCTGACTTAACTGGTTACAGGCCTAAATAGACAGAGCTGTCATTTAACAGCTTTTATTGATACTATAAAAGAAGTCAGTGAGTCTCAGTTGATTTCACAGTGACATTTCCTTTTCTATATCAGTATTTCTTAAGGGCAGCTTTCCATCTAGCTGAGACTTTATTCTCAGCAACACAGGAAAGGAAATTTGGCTACAGACTAATACCTGCTCAAGACTCACAAAACCATCTCATCATCTTTAGATGAATCTACCTATTTCACTGAACCATCCAGTGAACTGGTGGTTTCAATCTTGAAAAAAGTAATTTGAGCAGCAACATTTTATTATCAGGTTCAAACAAGCTGCTTTTCTGAAATGACTGTCTCAAATACTCCATGGTGGATCCAGATTATAGTTCCCAAAATGCTTTAGTTTTCCTTTGGCTGACTGGCAAAAAAGAGAAGAAGCAAAGCTCCGCTTTCTCAGTTGCCTCATCCCTCTCCTTACCTGCTTGGCGGTAGAGAAGCAAAGCTGGTGTATGAAGCAGGATGGGACTCTGCTGTACCTAGATCTAAAAGCAAAGTAGATTGAGCAAGGTAGTGTTTCTTCACCTGTATTTCACTCTTTTCACTCACTTTTGCGCCTAGATGCTACAGAAAGTGCTTACTATTCCATGTAGGAACATTCATTCCCTCACTGGAGACGCCGTCCGCACCTATACCCTATGAGATAAATTAAGGCTGGAGTATCAGATCAGAGTTTCAGCTTTAACTCTCAATTTCCTGGCTTTTTGTGGGTTTTAGGCAGACCCTTAATGTTACTTTAATGTAGGGGGTTTCTTGTGGTTTAATATTTCTAAGGGCAGTAAATTATTTCCAGCATATGTAAAAAAGACAAATTTCTTCTGTGGTTAGTGACCACAAAGCAAAACAAGAAACAGAAATACTCAAGAGTAGGGTTCTTGAAGAAAGGTTATAGAGCTTTAAACCTCCCTTTTGATGTTACATGCAGAAAAAAAAAGTTCACTATGAGACTGATGATTCATACCTTTACGAAGCATAGCAGCAAAAAACCACAACCTGTGTCCATTATCTCTGCGTATCACTACAAAAAGCTTTTTGTCTGTTCTATGAGCAAACACTTTGAAACAATGCCCCCACCCCCCTATATACATCCCATGAAAATGAACTGCTGAGTAATAAATGTATCCCAGCTTGTGAGAAGAGGTCCCAAACTGGCAAGCAATGAAAAAACACTGCAACAAAAAATGGTTTGTTTACACTAATTGATTATTCTTACTTAGCCTTTCCGAGAGAGAGAGGAAAGGGAGGTGACCTGGTGCCTGAAATTGCAGCAACAAAGTCATTAAATGTTGAGAGAAGTGAGGTTGTGTAGAGCTGATGTATAATTGTCAGATTAAATCCATAAAGTTTAGGAATTCACAATCTGTGTGCTTGGACTGTAACTAGCTTCATTTTCCTAGACCAGTCTCCTCCAGTAACTGTTTTGACTGCAAGACTTGAAAAGCACTGGTTACAACCCTTGTGGGACAGATGACCACATAGAAATTAGGACTTCTGGATCTGAGGAGTTCCTCCTACAGCAGCAGTGTGCCTGCTGATGCCAACTGTGCACCCCACACAAAGCTATCGGATCATTTCTCTGCTGGTCCTCAAAGCTTGTCTAGCTGACTTGAGGCAGGTGGCCTTGGCAAAACTCTCGCCCATGTCTCTAAGTCAGGTTTGTGCAATGAAAAGAAACTCTCGTTGCTTCATCATAGCCCCAGGGAAGAGCTTATTTTGCTGGGAATAGAAAATTCTCTGTTTCCTTACTTGTGAACATTTGGATAAAAAGAGTAAATGTAGAGAAAATAATACTTTTTCAGAAGGCAGGAGGCTGTACTGACAGTCAAATATATTGAGAATTGTTCATACCAGCTTTGTTCTCAGCACCATTTAAAAACTCTGGTTTCATCACTCACAGAGCAAATTTCCAGAAACAATTGTCTGCTTCTAGCTCAGGAAAGAGAGGCTTTCTGCTGCCATGATTTACCTTATCTGATGCTCAGAGGACACAAATACACCAACTTGAAACTGCAGGACTGAGAAGGAATTTGCTTTGTTTTCTCATAACATTTTCAAGGTAGTTCCTGGGATAGTACGGGAGACAAGGCTGTTCATCCAGTGACATCTTCAGGAGCAGCTCTGTAGACTCCTCACTCCAGAAACATTACCAGAAATTAAAGGAGAGGTAAGAATGGAGAAAAATTGTTTGCACTGTTCTCCCGTGCATTCTGTTGGAGCTGAATGAAATAAAGATGTGTTGTGTATAAGAATTAAAGAAAACTGTAAATTTCCTTGAGATTGTGATCCTTCTCTTCACAAAACAGTTATTCTTGGCCCTAACAATGGCAATGGAAAGAAAAGTTTTAAAATTTAATAAAATGGATGGAGTCTCAAATAAACACGAGCCCATATCTATCAGCTACAGCTTTTGAGAGGGATGTTCTTCTGTTAATACAGCTGTGAGATCTATAGACTGCATTGGAAAAGGCAAACTCACTGTATTTTATGAGACTGCAAAATGTCCAGTCTTGAAAGTTGCATAAACGTTCCTTCATTGGATAATTAAATATTTTCCAAGGTAAATTACTAAATTAATTAAAAATTAACAGTTAATTTAAAATTCATTTCATGGACAATTACCTCCAATGTTGCTAACTGACTGATCATATTCTTCTTTTGCTGGAAAGAAATGAAAAAGGTCACAGTTTCGCTTACTACATCACAGTTTGCAAAAATTATTCACTTCATGCAATGACTGGAAGACATATTATTACTGGCAACATGTGGTATGAAATTCACTCAACGAATCACATTCTACTTTGCGAATCCTTTTTCCTCAGTGACATTGGAATTCCATTCTTCCTTGTCAAAAGCCTACCATTGCTTGCAGATATGAATACCTTTTATTTTTTTTAAATAAGAATTACTACAGTCTGTTCTGGCATCCCAGCTCACAGTGAGTAGCTCCTTACCTCATTAATGGCTCCATTGGCTTTGGTGGGACTATTTATAGAGTGAAATGCTACTCAGTGCAAGCAAAAGGGTCACTGCTTGACTCAGTAAGTGTAGCATGCAGCTTGACTGTTCGCATAAAAAATCTAGGCATAATAGTCCATACTTTCTTGGGAGCATTAGGTTATATTTAGACTACAAGCAATACAGATAAAGACATCCCTAACAGAGTCTACTTGGTTCACATTGAACTGGCTTTGCTTTTGTTTTGAGAGAAAATAAAGAATTAAATGTTGCAGATTTTAAGGGGACAACATGTTTACTGTTGCTAATATATTAATATAGCATTATCTAGTTTACCCAAATTCTATAATGATGTGGAATGAAAAGAAAATATTCAAAATGGCAGTCACACTCTTCTTCTCCGTGGTCTGCTATGAACTGCTATTAAGACTGCCTGGTTTAAATCATCTTCACATACTACACCAGTGGGAATACAACTAATAATGTAGGTGTATATGTATTCTATAGAGATGCTATTACATGCAATTAAACTATATGTTATATATAATGCTGTATATTGAAATAAAGAATTAAATACATTGCACTTAGGTAATATCTTCCATTTGATAGAATATCTAGAGGTTAATGAAGTAAGCCTCCCACAATCCTGTAAAATGGGCGAGTGTTATTAATCTGTAACAACTTGCTTATATTCTGCAGGAACTATAGGAAGCAACTTTGAAAAAACTTGGACTGTCTCATTTTCCTGGCTGATGTTAACTGTTTTCTCTGCAATCATAGGTCATAAAACATACATAAACTTACGGTATATTGGTTGTAATGGCATTCATCTGGGATGCCTTCATTATTCAACAATGGTGAAGCTGTGCATGAATAAGGTAAAAAGTCACAAATTAATCCTTTTAAAAATATTCTACCATCAAGTAAATTTGGGGTGGGGAAAAAGAAGAGATTAACAATGCGTGAGGGAAAACAACAACAACAACAACAACAACAAAGAAAACCCAAACCCCAACATTTTTTAAACCTTAGATGCTAATAAAGCCCTTATAAAGCCAAAATGTTCTAGTTGCCCTTCCTCCAACTGCACAGGTATCCATGAAAGAGAAAGTTGATAACCAGTTAGCAACCAGGCAGTAGCCAATATCCTTTCCAAATAGACATCACTGTTGAAATACTTGCTATTCACAACCTATCAATACTAGAAGAAGGTGGTGTATTTGGGCAAAAAATGGAAAACTGTATTTTTTTATACCCATTTGACTTAAATCTAGCTCTGCCTCAGAATTACTTTTTTAGAATTTTGCTTCATGTGCTGTTCTGTATTGAGGTAGAAGAAAAAGGAAAGGCAGAAGAAGAAGGAGATATTTATTTCACTATAAAGGCAAGAATAAGTTGTCCTAGAGAAAACAGATTGGTCACCAAAGAGTTGGTGAGACCTACAAGGAAACCGAACAAAGTCTGAGTGCTTGAATGTATGAATGTGTTCAGGTTAGATAAACAAATAGGGTGTAATGTAAATGTATATTGGTTTAGGTACCTTATATAGTTATAGGTATATAGTTGTTCTTCCTAATTAAAATAATAAAAGTGATGGCATGGATGTGCGGTTTTATTTCAGCAGATTCTGGTATGTATCACCTGAAACAATGGCTCTCATGTTTAAAATTGTCACCGCCTACATCTGGATTGATGACAAGTCTTGCTATAGGAGTCACAAGACGATAATGAAAATGCCTCCTCAGACTGTTCCATGTTGATCCCCTTCCTCTATCAGATAGAATTTCCCTTTATCTAACACCTAGTTTGGGATATGCTAAAATAAATCAGTAGTAGCCTGCTTCATTGCCCCAAGAAATGGACTGAAGGACTCCCACAGAGTTGATTCCATTAGATCAGGGTTGACAAGGAGAATTTCTCTGCTTGACATTACTAATTATTGATATATTGGAGCTATTTTTAATTTGGAATTGGGAATTTCCCTTCTGTTTCTTCAGGAAAATGTTTGGGATTTTTTTGCTTTCTTCCCATAGCCACAGATACAAGGGGAGGTAATTCATTTCAGACAACAAGAATCTTATCAATACTAAAATTCTTTTTCTGTTAACTATACAAAGAAATGATAAACACATGTTTTGCTCTGCATGTGGACATTCAGCAAAATTCTAACATTAAGTAGGGTGTGGGCAATCACTCCCTTGATCACTGATCTGTTTATATGCTAGTTTCAAAAAGTCTGTCAGAGTAATTGCAGTTTCAGGGGCTTGTGTTGCCTTTTGGTGAGGACAGTGTCTTGACCAGCAAATATGAAAGTATATTGTTGAGTTTTTTCTCAATATCAACACACAGTATCACATTTTTGGTCTTGTAAGTGCTCCCATATGGTACAAAAATAATTAAATTTTTATTGACTTTTTGGCCTGGCTCCTAAAGATGAATATCCTTCAGATGCTAAACATTTGATAGGTTTGAAGTTTGGAGAAGTTTCTTTTCATTCCATGGAAAATATGCATGCTGCAGGACAAAGGCAATCTTAAGTCTTTTGATATGGTTGGTCAACATAGAATAGGAGAGAGGAGCAAAGTTGCCTTTCTTGAAAAGAGCAGATTGTCAAACTGCCAGTCTTACATATATTAGCTTTTCTGTTGAGCGTCTGATTAGGGTTTAGAGCAACAGGATTAATTCTGCACAAAACAATAAAAAATGGGTTTTCCCCATTTATCATCTACAGGAAGCAGATATACTTGTAAATGGAAATAATGTGGATGCAAGTAGAGGGGTCTGTTTTCCCCTTCCTATTAACCTTACATACAGGCAACAAGTTTTACCTGGGAATTTTCAGACAAATCCATCCTTCCTTCCCTCCTTCCTTCCTTCCTTCCCTCCTTCCCTCCTTCCTTCCCTCCTTCCCTCCTTCCCTCCTTCCTTCCTTCCTTCCTTCCCTCCTTCCCTCCTTCCCTCCTTCCCTCCTTCCCTCCTTCCCTCCTTCCCTCCTTCCCTCCTTCCTTCCTTCCTTCCTTCCTTTTCTCTTTCTTCTTTCCCTTTCTTTCTTTATCTCTCTCTCTCCCTTTTCTGTTGTTTTTATGCTATACAGCATAACTTGATCACAGCAATAAAGAATCTTAGAAAATCAACCTTACTGGACCAAATTGACATTCCATAGAAGAAGCAATCAGATGACAGCTAGCTGCTGTTGCAATGCCAACTCTAAAGTGGTGATAGTCCTTTCCCCACCTAGCACTAGCCAAGCTCAATATTAATTGTTTTTGCTGATGCATTCAGTTTGGGAGGAGGGTTATTTCAATTTCAGATGGAAAAGTCTCTCTGTTTCTTAGTGACATCAAACATCTGAGTCCACCTGCCAAGAAATGCAAGGAAGAAGTCAGCACATACTGAATTTTGATCTATTTTTATTTTTATTTCCTGCTGTTCATGAGAACCAGGAATGCAGCCCATGCTCCACCATCCATTGAGAGGCATGTGTTAGCAAGGCTTCCGCTACTTCTTGGAGAACACCCATCCCTTTGCAGTTTTTGGCCAAACCTTTTGTTCTCTGTGGGCCATTGGTAATTTATCTGTGACTCATCTCTGGCAAGGGAATTCCAAGCCTGTTGGAGTAGCCTGGGAGAGTTCATGCTGATTGATGTGCTCTGAAGATTAATGCCCCCTGTTTTCCTGTCTAAATTCTCACTCTATAGTTGTCCTCTGTCCAGAGAAATCTCTGAAAAGCCTTGTATTGAAAGAATCTCCAGAGATCGGCAAACAACAAACAGGGTAGAGGAAGCCGACTGAAGTGGAAGCTGACTGAAGTGCAGCTTAAGAATCTGAAGGAAGGATATGGATGGAGAAGAGGTGTCCTGCAATCCTCCAGATGGACAGGACAGGTTCAGTGTTGCGTGTCAGTGAATAGCCTGGATGCTGAAAGGAGGTATAAACCATTTCAACCATTGGCAAGTGCCATGAAAAGGTTCCTTACTGGGCTTGCATCTCACCTTATTACCCCAGAGCAGCTGTTTTAAAAACCAGGCATAAATTCACCCTGGCTATTGCATGCACGTTTTCTGCAAGGTGAAAGGTTTGGCATCTGGAAGTGTCAGAAAGGAGCCTTTTATCATAAATCACATCAAAAAAGCATGCAAATTTGACAAGAGCCTTGAGACCACTTGTAGGTTCACCCCTAAATTCCAATATCAAAGAGCAGCCCCTCAAGTTGTAAACTCCTTAATACACGAAGTCTGACATAAGAAGATGTATTAGTGGAGAGTTTAATGGTGAGATTGTACCTGACATCCCAGGACTCACAGACAGGCGCTGGCACACACAGAACTTAGCAAACTCCCTGGGTCCAGCACCTTGCTCCAAGAATAAAGGGGCTTTACCTTCACTCAGCTGCAAAAACTTTTTTCCTTCTCCCCTTTCCCCTTCACCTCTCCCTTTCACTGCCCAGGCCCTAGCAGTGGAGCCAGCTGAGAGCAGAACCAGGAGCTCCTGGACATGAGATCCCTGCTGTCCTGGGGCTGAGCCCAGCATGGAGGATCAGAGATCTCATGTTTCATTCTTCTGGATAAGCAAAGTAGTTTTTGTCACTATTTCCTCAACATCCAACATTTTTTTACTGATCAGAAAAGAAAATTCTGTGGCACCTCTTTCCTCTGGATAGTCACCAGTGATCCTGCCTGCCTACATATAATTTTTTTTCTGTTGAAATGCCTCCATAAATAAAACAAGCCTCCATAAAACAGCAGGAAAAATTCACTCCCAATGAGACTCCTTGGAGGCAGTGGGAGTGGATGCCAGTGTCCGAAAGGTGGGGATAGGCAGCTTCCCCCCCTCTTGCTCACACAGACAGCTGTCTCTGAGCAGTTCACTTCTCCTGGTGATTTATGAAGCCCTTTGATCAGACGCGAGTTTTAATTGCCAGAACTGCAGAATCTGACACGTGCTTCATCAAGTCAAAAGCTAAGCCTCTTCCCCACACCCTGCTCTTTCTTGGATTCAAACTCTGTAAGATTTTAGGAACCCACCCAATCCCTAACCCCATTTTTCAACCTAACTGGCCATCGGCTCAATAGTTGACAGAAGAAAGGGAAAAAACAACAACAACAACAACAACAACAACAACAGTTTTCCCAGCCCATCTACCCCAAGGTCTCAAGCAGAGGCCCTGGGGAGGACGAGGGCGGGGGAGCTCTCCTGGTGGGGCGCCAGGGGGAGCCCTCCCAGCGAGGTTGGACCCCAGGGAGCCCTCTCGGCGGCGCCCGGCGGAGCCCTTCCGCCAGCGGAGCGCCCCATCCGCCGGAGCCGGGGGTCCCAGCGGGGAGGGGGCTGCCCGCAGCGGGCCCGGCCATCCCTGGGGGGAGCGGGTATCACGTTACTGCCGGGCAGGCAGAAGAAAGGCGAGTGTCAGGCACTGTCAGGTATTAATAGGACTATTTCTCCCCATTAAAGCCATGCCTTTGAGCAAAGGGGTTTCTTTCATGTTCTCCTCCACCAGTACTCTGACAGAACTCCTAAAACTCAGGAATTTTCCAAATCAAAGACATAATCGTTGTCCTTCTGTCCGTTTCCCCCCTCTCTGCCACACACGCTATACCCCAAGCTGCTTTGACTGTCATTATCCCCAGCACAGATGCCTGTTTAAATTCTTGATTCAAGCCGGAGGACATTTAATAGCTGACTGGATTAAATATTGCAGACTCCAGCCCAGAATCTCTTTGAAAATACAGGTCGAGGACTATGCCTAAATTCGTTGGATGAAAACTGATCTATGATATATGTTTTAAGTTGAGATCTGAGGACTGAGAGGAAGGGGGAAGGGAGTCTGTTCTGGATCTGGTTTATATTGGTGTAAAAACCTTGAAGTTGAAAGGTGTTCCAGGATGCTTAGAAAGAAGAAAAATAAAGAAAGTTAGAGGGAGGAAATAAATAAAGAAGGAAAGAAAGATAGAAGGAAAAAAGGAGAGAAGAAAAGAAGGAGAGAAGGAGGGAAGGAGGGAAGGAGAGAAAGAGAGAAAGAAAGAGAGAGAGAGAGAGAGAGGCAGAAAGAGAGAGAGGCAGAAAGAGAAAGAAAGAGAGAGAAAGAAAAAGAAAGGGAGAAAGAGAGAAAGAAAAAGAAAGGGAG
>NW_010197351.1:14918-15129 GCF_000695765.1 Mesitornis unicolor | reverse complement strand
GGACAGCGAGGCTGCCCCGTGGGAGCCGGGATCCTGGGGGGACCCACAGACACCCCCGGAGGGGACACAGCCTGAGGGGTGTCGTGGGGCGGGAGGGCTCCCTGCGGTGATAAAGCAGGATCCGGGGGAAGAGGGGATTTGGAGGTTGGTGATGGGGTGGGGGGCTTGGGGAGAAAATGGTCAAGCACGCAGGTAGGAGGGGAGAGATGCG
>NW_010197351.1:0-14788 GCF_000695765.1 Mesitornis unicolor | reverse complement strand
CTGGCAGGCGGCAAACACCCACGCTTGGGTCCCCTCCCAGGCAGGGGTCATTGCACAGCGTCGGTGGTCGCTTCATGTTTATATCAAAGAATACAGCTACTGATTGAAAACAGGGTTGTTGGTTTTGGGGTTTTTTTTCTCAGTCAGACTTTTCTTAGTTGCTCTTTGCTGCATGCAAATCATGAGACAGCAAGAGAGGGCTGTTTACAGATTTATCCTTGTTTCACCATTCTGGAGCTTCACAGGGATCCCTGCATAGAGAGAGGCTAAACGGCATAACCAAGGTCACACTGGAAATCTAGGACCTGAATCCAGCTTTTTGAGACCTAAACCCAGGGCCATGACCATAAAACCAGCTTCACCATATTCCCCAAGCACAAGGCAGGTGGACCTGGCACCAGGGGACTCTGGCAGTAATTAGGTTTAGTTACTTGGTGGTACGTGCTCTGAAATCACAGTGAAAGACAGCGCCGAAGGGGTAAATAGTTGTCTCCGCCTTTCTGCATGATTTCCTATATGGTGCTTGCTGACAGAGGTCTTGCTGCCTTCCAGGGGTGTTGAGGATGATGACTGGTGCCTGCCAGAGGGCTGACCTTGTGGCCACTCTTCTTCTGCGGGACAGGCAGCTGCAGTGGAGCACTGACAGGTCTGAGATCTTCCTGAGATGCTGAGGAGGGGGGCAGAGGAGTCCTTTTTAAGCCATATACCTTGCTACTGTCTGATTGTTGTAGGCTGAAGAAACTGTGGCTGAAGAAATCATAGAGTTGTAGAACATCTCGAGTTGCAAGAGACCCATAAGGATCATTGATTCCAACTCCATGTACTTGAAAGGTCACAAAGGGATGGGCAAGGTTTGTGATGGCTTCCTGTCGCTGTGGGAATGCTTGCCACCCATAGACTTCATCTCATCTTTTGGAAGTCTTGCCCCAGACATGTTACATCCTGGATGTAACTGCTGGTTATTAAGCTTAGTTCAAGATTCAGTGGTAAGCCAGTACAGGAAGTGGTGGAGAGGCTGAATTAAAAGTTAACCATGCCCGTGAGCAGAGTGACTACAGCACATGTAATGGCTGGACCGTCCTAGCAGCCACAGGCTGCATACCAAGGCACCTTGCACTGCTACTGGAGATGAAGGCTTGAAGTGGAAGGAATGGGATCTGGCAAAATTGTAGACAGTTTTTCCTGGGTGCCCATATGGAAGTACAATGAAGAATCCCCAAAATCATCTTAAACCGCAGTCTGACCTGACCCCTGTGGCTCTTCAGCCAAAGGAAGCTGCATCGCCCACTGGCATCGTCCCTCTGCCTTACTTTGGCCTTGCTTCTGCCTGCGGCTCCTGTGCAATGCTGTGCTGTCCTCACATTCCCGGTGTGATCAGAAGGGATGAAAAATAGTTAGAGGTGTCTCATCTGCATATTGCTGACAGTGGATTTTAGAAACCTGACTAAACAACTTCCTTCAATAGCCTGCTGTTGCATTCCACGGCTAACTTATACGCTGCCCTTTATCCCTCTGAAATGTACTGAGGTTTCATTTTCTAAGCTCTCTTGTTTAAATTTCATGGAGTTGGGTGAAGCTGAGTGGTCTCTATTGCAATCGTTATTTAATACCCTCCTCCCATTTGTTGTTCCTTCTTTCTACCCTAAATACACGCAGACTCGGTGATGATTCATGGTATGGAGGCCAAGCGGACCCATGTGCTGAATAAATTTTGCTCATCTGCTCAGAACCTCTCCTGTGTCTGTCTCTTTCAGGAGAAGGTGTCCATAATTTAAGTCGTATTTGAGAGAACACCCCAACAACTTTTATTATGGCATTTATCACTTAGAACCTGGGAGAGAAGAAATTTGGAGGAGGCCATACAGGTAGTTTCCTCTTTTTCTCTCTAGATCCATTGTTGAAATTGGCTAAACCGTGGCCATTTCTCATCTTGACTGGTACAAGGCTGTTGCCTTCTAGTGTAAGTACAAAGACGATATGTTGGTGCAGTGATATTAACCATTAGGTATAGCACTGGGCTACCTAGTAGTGAATTTCTTCCTCTTTTCTGTGTTGACAGAGATTCCAGCATAGTGCATGAGAGTCTCGTTAACAGGGATACATTTAACCGTATACATTTTCTGTAGTTTAAACATTCTGAGTTTACAGATGGAGCACGAGGACCCAGGTAGATGAAGTGGCTGCCCGCGTTTAACAGGATGTCTGAGGTAGATCCAGATAGGACAAGTGCATTCTCTGTGTTTTAACTCACTCAATCTCTCTCTTGCTGTAGAAAGCCTCACCTACCAAGCCCTGCCCTGTGATGCTGGGTGCCTTTCTGAAGAAGGAATGTTTCATGGGGATCATGACTCTTCCAAGGCCTAAGCTTTAGGAAAACCTCCTTTTTGTACCGAGTATTTGCCTGAATTCCCAAGTGATCACTAGAAGGCAGAAACTGCCTGCAGCTGAGTCAAGAGCTCCTTCTGTCTGTAAGGAAATTGCTGAGTCCAGGCTCACGGGTGAGTTCCTGTAGCAGGAAATTTTACACAACTGTAGCGCTCTGGGTAGGCAGCAACACATCTGATCCTTGAGGGAATGGGTAAGTAGCCTCACTAGGATTGCTGTATCAGATTGATGGATCAGGATGGTGGAGAATCCTTAAAGATATTCCTACTTCTAACCATTATCTCAGAGGCAAGGGTGGAGTTGCTGATGCCCATGCCAGTATCAAATGCTGCATCGGCCATTGTGTGAAGCAGTTGTTTGTGTTGCCTGGATGAGAGCTGTGCTCAGATGTGGGCTGGTGACACGGCTTGCTTGTTCTGGGATACCCTTCCCATTGCTTTCCTCTTTGAGCACAGCTCAGGCCATTTCAGCAGGCAGAGCATTTGATCTAAAATAGAAGAGCATTTGATCTAAAATACTAAGATTTTCCTGAATCTTCATACACTGACATGGCAGACGCGAGCCACTGTTCAGCTCTCACATGCCAGGAGCACGTGTCCAGCCACAGAACCCTCCCTTCTGTCTGCAGCTGAAGCTGTATCTGAACTTATTCACAACACTGACATCAGTGACTTTTAAAAAAGCGACCTACTGATTCTCCAGTGTCGTCATTTAATTTGGGTACCTCGGTGGCATGAGGTAGTACAACAGCCAGGAGGACTGCTCTTAGCCCCAGGGGTATGAACGTCCAGAGGGAAGATTTCTTAGGTCTGAGCTTTCTGAAATACCTCCAGCTCTTTTTCTTACCTAAGATAACTTATTCTGTAACATATGGAGTGAGCGGCCACCAAAAACAAGCTCTTTCTAGTAAGTCTGGCTCTAGAAGTAACTTTCTTTTCCAGATACACAGGGTCTGTATGAATTAACACAAAGCTGTGGTGCCAACAACAGCACCTTGATGAAATGCTGCTTTAAAATCATGGTTGTAACTACTCTGTACATGTGTATGCACGTGGTTGTACACGTTGGCACCTACTCTGCATGAGCTGGAATGACAGCCCTCCCAGCTCCATGAGAAGGCTGGTGGTGGCATCACTGAATTTTAGGTCACGATTCTCATAAACATCTGCTTCAAAAACTGCCACAAATATCCTTAGCCTGTGGTTACACCAACCAGGTCATCTTCCCAGTTCTGAAGTTCAAAGAAAGGCATTTTTCAGGTGCTGCTTGCGTAGTGACCTAGCTCCCCATCACCAGCAAACCAGTCCGTATAATAAGCTTAAATCAAACCACGGGATCAAAATTCTACACTTCCAACCCAAAAGCAGTACATGGTGCACAAATTACCAATACACGTGCTTAACTTAATGTGCCTGAGAAGTCAGTGAGCAGGAGGGTGTGCACAGGTGCACAGACTTTTTATATCATTTTGAACATACTTCATCTTGAAGACCTTTTAAGTAACTATTCTCTATCAATAGCTGGGTTTCAGAAGAGAAGCTGCCTGATCGATTGCCTTGCTCAGGAGTAAGAGGGTTACTGTAATTATCTTGTTTGCAAGAAAAATAAGAACATTTATCTCATTTTAGGTTAGTAGAAGAAATAGCAATCATGAAATTTATCATTAGCCCAAATGTATTTTTATTTTGCTGATGAATAAATGTTGAATGACCGACCTTTGTGCTAGTCTTTTTCCCATTATTTCTGTAGGAATTTTATATTAACTCTTCCATAAAATGCTGGAGTTTTTCCAAGACATTTGACACAAATAAAAACAAACCACCTTACTCTTGTGTGCCCTGCATTTTAACATTTTGAGTGAGACGAACCGAAAGTCATCATGTTCCACGCTGCAGAAAATGAGTAGTTTTGACCACTTGGCTTACATGAGACTGTTCATGCTCATGCACAGCAGTGCTGACCTGGTGCAAACTGGTTTGAATTAAACTGAAGGGTCCCAAGGGGGACCTCATATCTAATTTATTTGAAGGTGCTACAAGACAGCGTGGCCCACAAGAATCAAAAGCAAGGAAACCTTTCTTTTTAGATCACCAGGAGAACCTGCAGTCCCTAGGAGCAGTGGTTACCTAGGAAAGAGCAAGCCAGCAAGCGAGTTTCTCCTTCCCAGGATCCACCTCTCTGTGCACCCCAGTGAGGACCTCAGGTCCAGAATGAAGGGGGTCTCTGGTAAATGTAGGGCTGGCATAGGGGGATCGGATGAGTGCTGTCCAACAGAGCGAGGGGCGGCTGGTTCAGAGCACCTGTGCACACCTCCCACATAAAGGTATTTGGAAGTTGTGGAGGTGCTGGGCATTAAAAGGCATGAGACACTCACCCCTTCGAAGCACAGATTCTGTTTACTTTGGTGTAACTCCAAGTTGCCATTTGTGACCAATTTAGCAGGACAGCTCCTCAGAATTTATAGGGGTTGATTATTTTGGCATTAGTTTGATGACATCTCTAATCCAATACCAATACTAAATTAATTTAGTGATATGGTAAGGCAGTGTTCTTTTTGTTAGCTTCCCTCAATAATACTTACAGCTTACGTATGTATCTAAATATGTATGTAGCTTATTTGGATGCTATTTTTACTTCATTTTAGTTTAAGACTTTTATGAACATTATAATTAAAAAATATTTAAAAATACCCTCCTGATACTTCTTCAGTAGGCAATAACAATTGCCCAGAATGGATTTTACCAGGGAAAAAGACTGACTTAACATTCACTAAAGAAGTTAATGATTTCCACACATTTGTTTCACTGACAGCACGTGTGGCTCGTGGAAGATGTAGCACTCTGCCTGTACCTTCAAGTTTTCAGTACTGGGGCTTGTGATGAAGAGACATCTATCCACCTGCTAAAGGAAAATGACAAATGCACTGTTTCAATCAGGGACAATAATTTTGATAAGTTACAAACTAGGAAGCTGTCTGGAGATTAGAGAAAAGGAATTGTGCCATTGATCATAAAAAAAGATAAAGGCAAATTTAGAGTTCTCAGGAAATCTACTGACAGTAAAAGAATAGAATTTAAAAAAAAGGGAAAAAATCACAACCACCTAGAGGTAAGTATAAGTAAATAATTATCAGCACTAGGGCTTTATAAAGAACAAATTGTGCTGGAGCAACCTGATTGCTTTTTTAAATAGAATTATAAAATTAGTGGATGAAGGGAACATGACGGATTTGATAAATTTGGATTTTAGTAAAGATTTGATAAATAAATCCTACTCAAAATTAATTGAAATTGGCTTGGCTACGCCACCACATGGAATGAAAAATTGGCTGGAGACCCACAAATAAAGGATAATGATGCATAAAAAGGTATTGTGTTTAGTGAGAGGTCTCCCTCCCTCCCAGAGATCAGCAGTCAGTTCTGCCCTGTTTAACACCTCTTGACACAACACCTTCTGCCTGGAAACCAGAGAATTCTGTTAAGGAGTGGAATGTAGAGAGATGCATGGCATAGACCAGATCCCAGTAAAAATTATTATCCAAACCACAGAATCACAGAATGTGAGGAGTTGGAAGGGACCTCAAAAGCTCATCCAGTCCAACCCCTGCCAGAGCAGGATCACCTAGACTGGGTCACACAGGAACACGGCCAGGGTTTTGAATGTCTGCAGAGAAGGAGACTCCACAACCTCTCTGGGCAGCCTGTTCAGTGCTCTGGCACCCTCACAGTAAAGAAGTTTTTCCTCATGTTCAGGTTGAACCTCATATGTTCCAGCTTGCTCCCATTGCCCCTTGTCCTGTCATTTGACATCAGAGAGGAGAGTCTGGCTCCTTCCTCCTGACACTCGCCCTTGACAAATTTATAAACATGAATGAGGTCACCCCTCAGTCTCCTCTTGTCCAAGCTAAAGAGCCCCAGCTCCCTCAGCCACTCCTCATCAGGAGATGCTCCACTCCCTCCATCATCTTTGTGGCCCTGCTGGACTCTTTCAAGCAGTTCCTGTCCTTCTTGAACTGAGGGGCCCAGAACTGAACACAATATTGCAGATGTGGTCTCACCAGGGCAGAGTAGAGGGGAAGGAGAACCTCTCTGACCTACAACCACCCATTCTCATACACCGCAGGGGGTGTATTATCATGGGGAGGGCCCTAGAAAACACCAGATGAGAGTCACTGCAGCAGAAAGCAATGAGATAGGAATCTGCAGAAAAGTAATTGGAATATTCAAGTAGAAGAGCTGCAGTTCATCCCGGTACAGAAGGACCACGAGGCCTTGGCAGTATCTGTGTCCCACACACGTTGTCAATGAGGTCCCAGGCAGTTTTGGTGGTAGGGGACGTCCTGGAGTCTCTCCTGTTGTGTGCTGGAGACAAAACTGCAGTAAGAGATTTTGCTCCCCAGAAGCGACTGGTGTGGACACTGGCTGTGAAGTTGGCCTGACCTGGGAGGAGGGCTTTAAATGGATCCTAGTTAATTTTATTTTTTTTAATGCAAAACCAGGAAAGAAAATAGCAGTAAAGCAAATTAAATGCATTAATAGCAGGCCTAAATCCCCATTTTCCTAATGTTTTCCCCTTCGCTATCACTCATTCAATCCATTTGCAATTTCAGCTCTTCATTATTTTATCTTACACCAATCCACAGGTGTACGTGGGTGTCCCAATAACTTTGGAACCTGTCAGCCAATTTCAGATAACTTTGTGGAGCACAGATAAGATATTTCTGGACATTTTGTTATTTTAAGTGGCTGACAAAAGAAAGAAATCCAATGACTTGCCTACACTGAAGTGTGAGCACTCCCTCTATTCAGCGTCAGAGGATCCACAGATGATACAACCTGAAGAGACACATCCACAAGGAAAACCACACTTCCCTGGCTGGTTCCACTGCGTGTGAAACTTCTCCTTTTCTCTGACCTCCTTCTTGCTGAAACCCACTACTCATTCCTATTTGCTCCCCTTCTCTTTTGCTTTTTTCCCCCCACTATTTTCTTCTTAAGCTGCATTTGTAACACTGAACCTTCTTTGCTCTTTTGCATTCTCCCCAGCCTCCTGCTCACATCTTGCTATCTTCCAAACTGTGCTTTCATACCTCTCTTGCTCTCCCTTCCTCTGTTTTTAAGTCCCCAATTTTAAATTCTTCTCACTTGCCTGTATTTTCCATTCAGTCTTCCCTATCACTCCACTTCCACAGTCCTCTCCCACAAAAATAGCTTGCTAATAATATTTTGATTCTTGCTAATAATATTTTGTTACTTGCTAGCGAAACTCTTGTAAACTGTACCCAGCTGCATTACATGAATGGGGTAGGCTAATATAGTAGGAAGTTCCTCCTTTTCCAAAACTATCAAAGTGAATGAGAGCCGTGATCTCTCTTTTGCTAGAGCAGCTTGTTATAAGCTCCCGAGAGAGCTACAGTGATCATTTTAATATAAATGTTCTCTGTTAAGGCAGGATCAGACCCACAGAGCATCAGAGTGAGAACAAGGATTTCAGTGTAGCAGAATTAGGAAAATTGCATTTTACCTGCCCTGGTCTGTTGGCAAACATTTGGACTGAACAAGTGTAGAATTATGTGAAACCTGGAAAGTAACACTTCCAACCTCTCTGCATGAGTAGGAAAGGCTCGGGAGGGTCAGAATAAGTGATCGACATCAGTGAAGATGTTATAATTATTATTATTAGGATCTCTGTAATGCCTATAGCTCTCCTAAATGCATGTGTACACCGTGCTCACTGTGCCAGTTAATAGCAATGTGAGAAGCCTTCATTTTTAGTGTTCTGTTTTTAACTTCTCAATCTTTAACACTCCATTAAGTGATTTTTTTTTTTTAAATTTAATACTCTGAATAGTTCCTACAGGTCTTTTAAAAAAGATTAAAATGTCTGATATCACACTGTAATTTATTATTATTTCAATTACTAATGCCTGTCAATTGCTTAGGCGCTTGAATTTTTTTTTTTTTTAAAGCCACATCTATTTAATGAAACAAGAAGACAGATGGCGAGCAGTGGAAGGGCCACTGGGCTGTGGCTAAGGAGTCACTGGGTTTGAGCTGTGTTTGCTGGAAAACCTCTAACAAGTCTCTTCACATCTTGGTGTCTCCTTTTCTCCTCCTGCTCTCGCCGCTTCATCTGCTCATAAGCTCTTGAGGACAGAGACCGTCACCTAATTCTGTGTTTCTGTGATTCACAGCAAAGTGTTGATGCTTGCTGAGGTCACTGTGATTTAAATGACTGCTGTAATGCAACTGATAGCTCAAACTGCTCAAGAGACGTCCTCCACACACAGAATCACAGAATCACAGAACGTTAGGGATTGGAAGGGACCTCCAAAGCTCATCCAGTCCAGTCCCCCTGCCGGAGCAGGAACACCCAGGTGAGGTTGCACAGGAAGGCGTTCAGGCGGGTTTTGAATGTCTGCAGAGAAGGAGACTCCACAACCTCTCTGGGCAGCCTGGTCCAGTGCTCTGTCAGCCTCACTGAGAAGAAGTTTCTTCTCAAATTGAAGTGGAACCTCCTGTGTTCCAAACGCCACTCCAGCTCACAGGCCAGGTACAGTACAATTAGTAGGTGGTACATGAACACCAGAAGGTTGTAGTGAAGGACACAAGAAGCCACTGCACCCTTTCCCTCCATCTGCATGTTTTTCACCTGTCTTCACAATATTCTCGAGTGCTGCTAATCTGTATGAAGGATTCTCCACCAGAACATCCTCCTCACAAGGTCATAAAACCAACCCTTTTTTATACTCAGTCAATCCTTATCTGCATTTGGAAGGCAGGAATTTGGCATGATATTATTAATACAGCAAGATAACAGGCCAGTAAAATAGAGGTGTAATTAGCAAAGACTCTAATTCTTCCTTGGGCAAAGAAACCGAGATGAAGGGGGAAAACCAGCCATGGGTCTTCTTGGAGACTTTTCTCCTGGCGTCTGCCAGTGAGCTCCAGTGTCTTGAGGGAGGCTCGACATGGGCAGTGTCACCAAGCCTTACTCAGGGAGGTCACTCAACTCCTGAGCTTGATGGAGGAGGGTACTTCAGTTTTCTGCCGTGATTTGGGATGCCTCCTTAGACCAAGACTGAAGCATCTGGCAGGCAAGGCAAGTAAGCAAGCATCTTCAGGCAGCAACAGTAGTTTTTCTTCTTCAGAAACTGGTGTTATGGATCTGTTCTTTCATACTTGAAAGCAGTGGTGATGTGGGTTTCACTGAGCATCCACTGGAGAGCCCCAGGCCAGGTGGAGTCATTGCATTCAGATGACCTCTATCTGTGAGGCAGCATGAAAGCTGCCAGCTCACTGGGGTAAGGCAGGAGCAATAAAGCTTTTCGCCTTCCCTCTCTGGGTTTTAGTAAGAGGATTACACATCTCCTCCTTGTAGAATAAACCTCTTTGCAGCAAAGATACTTCTCAAGCCCTCTTTGGAGATCAGTCCCTGCATCAAGACTCCTAAGATTCAAGCCAGTAGGAAACGAAGGCCAGTTAAAAGGGAATGGCTTTCACAGCTCTGCAGGACTGCAGGGCTAGAACGTGGTGTACGTGTTGCCATGGGGAACCTTGCTGGGTTCACAGCTATCGGAGACAGAAAAAGAAGAGGGCACAAGCACAGAGCAGAGTTCAAGCTCCATCCAAGGTGACAGGAGACTTGCTGGAGGCTTGGAAAGATGCAGCTAACCCTCTTGCTGGAAAACAGCTTCGCCACTGGGGACAAATAGCCCAAGAAAGAAAAGCAGGAACCTGTTGTAGCTTTAACATTTAATCAAATATATCTGATAACAGTACCCAAGCATGCATGAGTGCACACGAGTACTGTTAAAACAGAGAAAGCAAATTGAAAGCTTTAAGACATAATTATATGTTTTACTACAGCTAACCCAAAGACACTGATTAATTAAGGACTTTTAGAAGGACCATAACATCTAAATCAGACTTAATCACTAATACATTCCCATAATTTTGGAAACAGCAACCGACAATTACTTCTGTAAGTTACTACGTTCCTTTACAAAAAACATCTAGCCATTAAAATTAAAGTCTGTGTGACAGGTAAATAAAACTACTCACTTTCACTGACCCTCCTCAGCACACACCGTTCTTCACTTCTGCTGGGGCCATCTCAGCTGCTGTGACACCACAGACCAGCTCTGGCTCCTGTTTTGTCCTCCATCTCTCCCATCACTCTCTCTGCTCTCACTGAGCAGGTTTAGGCTGATGGCATGAAAGTGCACATTAATTTTTTTAGCGTTTCCTATGGTTCCTTTGATCATCAGCTTCACCTACTTTAACCTACGCGAATAATTTCAATTTTGCCTAACTGCCCTTCTAGGGCAAAAGAAACATCCTGAGATGTACATGCATCTTGCTTCTCACCTCAGACTGTAAGTGTCCCACCATCAGCGCAGAGAGGGATGGTCGGATTCACCTCCCTGGGACCTCTCGTCTTTCCAGCTTTCCCCATCCTGGCCACACCAAGACCTGTGATGATCACATCTCACAGATTTATTTCCTGACAGCACCTGGAGGCCCTGGCAATTCCTCAGGTCTCTCCCTGCTGCCCACTTCCAACCTCTGCAGGCAGGAGATGATGCTTTGCAGTTGACATGAAGGGGCTCTGAGGGTGAAGGGATTGCTGGAGCTCAACCTGCTGCTGTTGCAGTGCTAAGCCCTCTCCCTCTTTCTATTGACCATTTTAATGGTTCTTCCCTTTTGGATGGCTGATGGATACATCATGGATGCAGCCCCCTTCCCCTCATACACACGGTGTTTGCGTGGCTTGCCCAGCGAGATGGTTGGGTTTTGGACGCACCAGGTGCAGCTGCTGGGCCGCTGGTTGGAGAAACATTTGCCTCCTGAGCCCGTTAATTAGCACAGTAACGGTAACTGTGCTCCATTAGCCAACCCATGTGGTCGAGTCCCCTCCCTGTCCACCAACCTTGCCCTTAATGAGAGCTGGAAGGGGGACACTCACAAAACACTGCCTCAGAATAATATTCGGCTTTGTCCACGCCGGTAACAAGAGCTGACAGGATCACTACGTCCATTTCTCTTCTAATTAGCACACTTCCAGCTCGGCCTGAGCCAGCAGCCAGAGAAAAGCGATCGGACAACCGTACCGAATCACAAACACAAAGAGGCCCATTCCCCGTAATTAGGTGAGACAATCCCTCAGTCTTTTCTCGGCTGGAGCTTGCCGGTAAGACTCTCGCTGTTTTGGTAAGTCCCAGCAACACAAGTTACACGTCTCCCCAGGACACTAATAAGCCCCTAATTGTCTTCCGCTTCACACGGCTCGTACCATAGGTCTGACTTGGGGGAATTCTTCTAACGAGCGGCAGCCAGCGCTCCCTGCGCCGCAGACGGACGGGGAGCCGCCGCTTGGGCACCGGGAGGAGAAGGGGGACGGGGAGAAAGAGCCAGAAAAGCAACCCAGGCGCTGGGGCCTAGCTACACAGCATGGGGCTGGTGGCTGGGCACATGGACCTTCTCCACTCTCTCTCCATCACCCCCATTCACCTGCATGGTGGAAACCCAAGTTCAACTCACTGGCCCATCTTCTCCTTCCCCATCTCCAGTGGCACATAGGTACCCACACTTCCATGCAGAAATGCACCATCAAAACCCAACGTCTGATTGCAAAGATTTGCCTTAAGTCTTTGCTAAGGTTCACTAGGGCCTACTCTTGGAGAAACTGAGTGGAGCATTCCCCTTATGGGGAGCGGCTGAGGGAGCTGGGTCTCTTTAGCTTGGAGGAGACTGAGGGGTGACCTCATTAATGTTTATAAATTTGTAAAGGGCGAGTGTCAGGAGGAAGGAGCCAGGCTCTGCTCTGTGACAGCCAATGACAGGACAAGGGGCAATGGGAGCAAGCTGGAGCACAGGAGGTTCCATGTGAACATAAGGAAAAACTTCTTTACTGTGAAGGTGACAGAGCATGGCCCAGGCTGCCCAGAGAGGTTGTGGAGTCTCCTTCTCTGGAGACATTCAAAACCCACCTGGACATGTTCCTGTGTGACCTGGTCTGGGTGATCCTGCTCTGGCAGGGGTTGGACTGGATGAGCTTTCCAGGTCCCTTCCAACTCCTGACATTTTGTGATTCTGTGAAATGCAGCACCTGGCACGAGCCATGTCATGGGTCTGCCTCAAAGTTCAGGCTGGGACGGAGCATGGTGTAAACAACACCCTGCCAGCTCCTGTGCAAGGGAACATGCGCTGGGTCTCACAGGACAGGTTTCTAAAGATGCCCACAAGATTATTTGAAACATGAGAACTTCTTGAAGAAGTTGTGAAGTGGGTAGAAGGCCCCAGCTCAAACTTCCTGATCAAAACAAGGCAAAGGAAGGATACATTCTACCTCTGATTTTCAACCCAGCACTTTCTTGAGAAACCATCCTCAACCAAATATTTTTTTCAGCAAAACATTTTGCCTAGGTCTCTGTAACAATTTTTGACAACAAGCCCATTTTGAGCAAGGTATCTCAGCTGATCCTGTTAGGGATACTCAGGGCCTATGGATCCCTTTGCCTCTCGTGCAGCTGATCACAAACCAATCACTCCAGCAAACAAGGCCAATGGGTCTCTGCAGAAGTACTTCGTCCCCCAGGGTGACCAAGGTGATAAAGTGATCCATGCAGAGTAAAAGAGAAAGACAGGCATTGGTGATTACCTTGAAAGGCAATTTAGGATAATTAATATACATATATTAAAATAAATCCGTTAAAACTAACTATAAGTTATTTTAATACAGGCAGCCTGAATATCTGTGCCCACTTGGGTCTCTCTGCTCATCTCTGGTGCCTCATTCTCATGTAGCTGATGAGTCCTCTTCCTGCCTTTTCATACATAACCTGCTGCATTTTGGGCTATTGTAGTGAGTGGAAGATGGCAAATGGCAATTTTCTGATAGTTCAGAATTAGCTTTAACATTCTGCGATTATGAGGAAAGTTGTTAGATGTGCCCAGTATTTTGGGGAGGGGAATCCTCCCTGGCATCCAAGTGCCTGCAAGCACAACATTTAATTACCCTGTATTATTGCATCTGCTCATCAGCTATTGGCCACAGAGCCAGCCTTTCCAGTGATACAGAACCAAGTCAAGTACTTTGTCCCCCCAGAGATCTGGTCAATAAATAAGGTGCAAGGTCATTCTTATTACCCATTTTTTCTACTAGCAATTAAGTAAGGGCTTTCAAGCTCACCCCTCTTCCTCTTTTCTGTTCCTTACTGAGGTGTCTATAACAGAGACAGGCAGGGAGCGTTCTGGCTTCACTGGTCACTGATCTGTATTATAGGAATCAGCAGGCAGGCCAGAGGTCAACCACACAAACCCAACAAGAAAACGCCTATTCTGTACACGCATCAGCTGCCTGGAGTCAGTCATCCTGCTCAAAGGGACATGACGGAAAAGGTCAAGTCTAAAAACCAGCAGTTTCAGTGGATGATGAAGTCAAAATGTGAAGAGATCCCACCATGCTGAAAATGTGGCACAATCTAAAGAAAAAAGGCATTACTGCATATATTCTATGCAGAATGTGAATTACACTCTTTAGAAACTAGACCAGTCCATACTTCTCTGGCCACTTGAGCTTTCAAGTATCTTTATGCGGATTTCAAATGACGTGCCACAATTGACTTCACGTTTTTGCATTTCACATCCTCCTGAAAGAAACTCAGAGCACGGATGTAAGGACTGGCTTGCAGAGGTAACGTGTCTAGAACACCTTTGATTCCAAGAATCACAGTATCACAGTGAATACAAAGGATCCAGTCTTTTTCTTTTCCTTTTCCCTGTTTTCCTTTTTGTCCTTTCCTTGCATTTTACAAATATCAAGGTTCATCTCTTATCAAGGCAATGCCTACTTAGTACCACACACACATTATCTTTGTAAGTATTTGGCACACTGGCAGCTGTATATGCTGGGATGTGCATGTAGGAACCATGGGTTCTGATATTTCTGTGGTTGGACATTTTTACAACAGTGATTGTGGAAATGTGTTTACAACATTTGCATTCGTTGTTCTAATCATGTTGGTTCTGTTCAGTTTGTTGGTCCATGGGAAGTTTCCGTCCAACTGTGATTTTGCTGGGCTGAAGATACAAAGATCTTTTGGGAAAATGTTCTTTCAATGAATTATTTTATCTTCTTCTACAGACTGATTATTGAATGACTTTTTAAAAAGTGTCAGTACAGAATGGTATACGGAAATGGGGGTACGACATTAAAGGGTGAGGATTAGTTTCATGTTATATTAAGTTTCCATGCTATATAGATAGCTCACTCAAAGATGTGGTGCACTTCCCTGTTAAGAGTTGTCATTTTCTTTTGATTTTGTATGTCTAAAAATTGATACTAGTTTAGAAGTATTACAGAAATACTTATCACAGAATCATAGAATATTAGGAGTTGG